>NW_022985222.1:128323-139833 GCF_010093535.1 Lindgomyces ingoldianus | reverse complement strand
CTGATGCCAATCCTCGACACACCAATGTGGCTGATGCCAATCCCCGACACACCGATGTGGCTAGAGAGGTGGAACAGACGCAACTAACCATAATTTAAACATGTTTTACACAACGCATGCTAGAGCAAACTGCATGCAAATTAGCATAAAGGTGCACTTACATTAGGTATACATTTTTTTTAAAAAAGAATATAAGAAACACATAAGGTGACAGAGAAACAGCGTTACCGGGGTTTATCCGAAGAAATTCTGACTAACTAGCGCGTCCAAAAGAGGAGATTCTGCTCAACTTTTTGTTCTGCAAACCCGAATATAATAAGCAGAGCAAGCTCTGCTAAAAAGTAAAGTAATAATAAAAAGTAAAATAATAATAAAAAGTAAAGTAATAATAAAAAGTAAAGTAATAATAAAAAGTAAAGTAATAATAAAAAGTAAAGTAATAATAAAAAGTAAAGTAATAATAAAAAGTAAATAATTATTAAGCACATACTTAAGCTATATATGTAAGGATTTTTCTTTTAGCTAGTAGCTATAGCTAATATAGCTAATTCTTTACATGCTAAGTATAATCTAGGCTATGTTAGCATAAACTAGCCTAGTATATTTGTAAAGTGTTATTTAAAGCTTAAAGTAAAGTTTTAAGTATAAGTATAGTTACTAAATATTTATCTTATTATAAAGCTTATTTTATTAAAGTTATACATGTTATTCTTTTAAATACTATACTTAGCTTTAATATTCTTTATAAGGCTAAACTAGCTTTAAATTAACTTAAATCTTTTATAAAAAGCTTTTTTATAGTTACACTTATACTTAAACTTTACATTAAGCTTTATATAACACTTTATAAATATACTAAGCTAGTTTATACTAATATAGCTAATTATAGTTAGCATGTAAAGAATTAGCTATATTAGCTATAGCTACTAGCTAAGAGGAAAATCCTTACATATATAGCTTAAGTATGTGCTTAATAATTACTTACTTTTTATTATTACTTTACTTTTATAAGTTAGCTATAAAATTAGCTTATAAAAGTTATCTAGTGTGTTAGTTATTTATTATCTTTTAAAAAACTTTCTATATAGCTGTAGTATGTTATTTTAAAAGTATTATGTCTTATTTAAAAGCCTAGAGTGTAAGCTATATCTAATATTCTTTTAGTGTGTCTAAGTAGTGTTGTTAGAAATAGATTAGTGTAAAAAAAGTAGTTTAGTAGAGTTTTAGTAAAAGTAAGTAACTTAGGTGTGTAAGTAACTTGCCTATAAAGTATGTTATTACGCTTTATATCGCGTACACTAAGAGCCTTGGCTGGGGCTCGGAGCCTGGGGCGCAGCTCGGGATCTAGAGATATTATGTTCTGAAGCTTAGTGTATATAAAGAGAGCCTTTAGCTCTCTTAGATAGCAGAGTTACTTTATCTAATCTTCTAAACAGCTACTGCTAGGCCATTTTATCCTCTATAGTTATAGGCCTAGCGCTTTAAGAACCTAGGATAATTTTTCTTATATAACTGTAGCGCTAGTAAAAGCTATTTAAAAGCTTTATTTTTTATTTTTATTTATTTTTATTACCTCTAAAGCCTATGTTATAGCTAATTAAGATGCTCCTCTTCTAACAGGAGTGTACTAGCTTAAGGACTACGCAATCTAGCCTCTCTAGTTTATCTAGCTCTAGTTCTATGCTCTTAGCAAAAACCTATAGGACATAATTAATCTAGATAAAATAGACGCTCTAAATCCTATAAACAGCGCTTTAAAAATGCCTACACTTAGAGTAATTACTGCTAAGAACCCTCTAAAAAATGCTAATATATAGTACTAAACTAATATTACTAAGTACTAAGTGTAACGGCGCAGGCAAGGCAATGGGTCCGAATGCGGTGGGAATCCACTCAGAGGCATATGGGAGTGCGTGGGGACTCTGAACCTGGGAATGCCATTGACACCTATAGGCCTTGTATAAAAGGATATTAGAAAACTACTAAGCTAGCTACAAGGGTAAGGTGCAACTAAATACATAAGAGAATAGAGGTACAGCAAGGGGCAGGGCAGAGTTAGGGCTAATATAGAGTCTCTTTAGATAGGTTCTAGGCAACCTAAGATAGATATAATTTATAAGAATTAAATTAAAGTTAGAGCTAATATAAAGGCCTTCTAGGCTATCTAAGATAAAATAATTTATAAGGATTGTTACACTACCCCCCCCCTTTATAAACTAATAGTCCTTATTAGTAGTTATAGTTTAAAGTATTACTATTATGTCTTTTACATTCTTAAACTAAAACTAGTCTAATTTAGCTAGGTGTCTTTGCTAAGTATTCTTTTATACTACTAGCAGTGTTCTCTAAACTAAACGCTACGCATGCAGTTATTAATTATTAGAGTAGCAAGTGTAGTTTGTTAATTAAAGCTAATTTAGATAAGACAATAAAGTTTTTTTTATAAGTCCTTCTTTTTAAATTATACGCTGTAAGGTAGGCTACTATAGCTTTAAAAAAGTTTACTTAAGTATATTTAAAACTATAATTTAGTACTTATAGGCTAAGAAAAAGCTTTTTTTATAAGTAAAAAGACTAATCTAACTAAGATACTTTTCTTTTATTAGCTGCACTAATAAAGCGCGCTTTAAATGTAAGAAAAGCCTTCTTTTTATTTATCTTAAAAGTCTAGAACGCTTACTATGCCTTAGTTTTCTTTTAACTAGTAATAAAATAAGCTTATAAAAGCTTTATTATAGCTTTTACACTCTTAAACTAAAACTAGTCTAATTTAGCTAGGTATCCTAGCTCTAGATAATCCTTTGCGATACTAGCTGTGTGTCTCTATATTAGTGCTATGTGTGCACACTTGCTTTAATAGTAATCTAAATTAATATTAAGTTTATTTATAATAAAGGCTTACTATTATTTAAACATAAGTTTTTTACTATCTGTAAGGATCCTAATCTTAGGTGTGTGTTTAGTAAGGTAAATTTACTAAGTCTAAAAGGTGCCTAAAAAGTCTCTTACACTTAAAGTAGTAAGAGTAGTATAAAGTGTTATTAAAGGTAATTTAGTAGTTAGTAAAAGTTAACTAGTAGTTCTTAGCTAGATTAGCTGCTTAAGCTGTGCTTATAATTAAATAATCTAATTATTAATAAATATACTACTAAAAGTTAACTTTAAATTAGGTAAAAGTATAGCTTTAAGTGCTGTAAAAGTAGGTTTAGCTATTAACATAGATTATTAATTAACTCTAAAGGGCTTGCCTTAGCTAGAGCGTATTTTAATTCTAGAATTAAAGGGTAGTAGTTAGTTAGACATTAGCAGTTGTCTTTAATTCTAATAAGTTATTAGTAGTTTCTAAGTTTCTACCTTAGCGCGTCTTTACAACTTTATTTAAAAGTAATTTTAATTATAAAGGATAAAAAGTTTTAAACCTAAAGGCTTTAGTTAGCTAGAGGTTAATAAGATCTAGTCTATAGACTAAATAGTTTAATATAATAGTGTGTAAGTATTATAACTTAAACTAAATTAAACACGTCTTAAAGCTTAAACATAGTTAAATAAATAATTAGTATAATATTATAATAAAGCTATTACTAGTAAAAGTAAGTTTTTTAATATAATGTAACAGCGTAGGCAAGACAATAGGTCTAAATGCAGTAGGAATCTACTTAGAGGCATATAGAAGTGCGTGGGGACTTTAAACCTAGGAGTGCTATTAACACCTATAGGCCTTGTACAAAAGGATATTAGAAAACTACTAAGCTAGCTACAAGGGCAAGGTGCAACTAAATACATAAGGGAATAGAGGTACAGTAAGGGGCAGGGCAGAGTTAGGGCTAATACAGGGTCCCTTTAGATAGGTTCTGGGCGACCTAAGATAGATACAATTTATGAGAATTAAATCAGGGTTAGAGCTAATACAGGGGCCTTCTAGGCTATCCGAGATAGAACGATTCATGAGGATCGTTACACTAAGCTTACTTAAGCAACTAGGCTTTCTATGTAATATGTTTTTAGATAATTTAAAACTAGGTTAATGCAACTATTACACTAAAGCTTTTAAAACTTATAATAATACAGCTTATATTAAAGAACTAATTTACTTTATAAGCACTTATATAAGCCTTAAAATAAAAGCTAGCACTAATAAATATAAGTATAAAATTTTTTACATAAGTAGAGTATAAAGCTTACTTTACTAAAGTAAAGTATAGCACTATAACTCTAAAAGCTTAGTACTAGTAGTAGTACTTGTAATATACTAAGGTAAGAACCTATAAAATTCTTAACATAGAAGGCTAGCTAGCTGCATAAGACTTCTTAGACGCCCTAGCTCTAAAGCTTACACTAGACTAAGCGCGCTTTATACACTAAAGGGTTATAAAAGCTAGTGCGCTTAGTAAGAAACTTCTAATAATTTAAAAAATTAGTAAGATTTTTTTAATAATGCTTTAAAAGCACTTTTTATATATAAGTAACTAAAGTATATGTCTGAATAGCAGTATTTAGATACGCGGCTAGGCGTCACGTGTTATAGTCTTGTGTCACAGTCGTACGCACAGACAGATAAATACCCCTTTTGTTAAATAGGCTCTGACAGCTAGCTGCTTATAGTATAAGCACTTAAGTAGCAAGAGTAAGAGTGGTGTACAGTGTGCACAGTGTATAAGGTAGGTAAGGTAAGAGCAACATGTTTTCTAGTTCTATTACTCTTATTCTTTTTCTGTATAAAGGAAAAAAAGGATATGTAGATGTTTACGCATAAAGGTTTACACATAAGCATTACATAACATAGATACATAGTCTTGCTTATGCGTAATTACTTGTATCTAGACTATAACACTGCTGCTATGTACAGACACTAGTAACTTTTCTTTTTATCTAAAAAGTTACCTTTTATACATGTTACTTTTTTTGTTTATATAAGTCTATCTAATTATATTCTGCCTTTACTCTACTCTATTTATTAGGACTTGCCCTTAGTAATGCTGTGTGTTAGAATAGGCTAGTTGCGCTATGTAAATAGCTTTTCTTTTCTTTATTCTTTACTTTCTAAGCCCTACTGTATAATCCTCTAGCTCTTTTCTCTTTTTTTTTTTATATAGTGCTAGCAGTAACAGATTCTTATAATAAAAAAAATAAGTGTGCTTAATAAAAAAATAAAAGAAATAAGCTTTATATAAAGGTGTTATTAGTCTAGTTAGTCTAGAGCATCTTTGCGCACAGGATCTAGCTAGTCTACAGATGCTTCTATCTAAACAGAGAGGCAGTTAGTTAGGACTAATAATTAAAAAGCCTAGTTTAGTGTTTTTTTTATACATACATTTACTAAGTTATCTTTACTATTAATTTACTTTATTTTAGTAATTTCTTTTTTTTATATAATTTGCAAAGTAATATAATGTTAATTATAAGTTACTTTTTACTAGTAGTGCCTAGCTTAATAAAGTAATTATATAAAAACCTTAAATTTATGCAGATTACTACTAGAATTAGTAGTAGTTTAAGTGTTTATATAATTTACTATAAAGTTATACTAAAAGTAATTATATTATTAAACTTTTTAACTATTTTATATAGTTTACTAGTAAGAACACTTTTAGTTACTCTTTTACACTTAGTAGAATTCTAGTGTATAATGTTGCCTAGTATTTTAAAGTAGTTACTTTACTTTATATAGTTTTTATTACTTAATATAATTAAAAATCTTAGCTATAAGCTAAGGTCTTTATTATTAGTAAATAATTTATTTATAAAGATAAATAGCTTTACACTATTAAGCTATAATAGTAAGAAGGTAAGACTGTGCTTACTATTATCTATTTACTATTAGATTTATATGTTAAGTGTGTTAATATTATTATATAAAAAGTCTATAGTTTATACAGTAATAAATAAGTTAAATGCTGCCTCTAGTTAACACATAAATGTAATATATACTTTTTTTATATATTACTTAATATATTATTATGCAGTATCTTTATTCTTTAAGTTAATTATATAAAAGTAGCTTACTTATCTCTTTTAAGTAAAAACTACTATATTATATGTAAGTTTAATCCTTCTACTATTAAACTTAATAGGCTGCTTTTTTACTAAAATAGTTTTACTTTTTATGTAAAACTTTACTTTTTATAGTTCTTTTTTTTTATATAAAATTCTTTATTATAATACTTAGAGTATTATTTATTTATAGGCTAGTAATACTAAAGGTGTGCTTTTCTTTATTAGTAATTAAAAAGTAAAGGTTATATAAAAAGATGTGCATGCATAGCTTTTTTTTATAGTAGTTATAGTATGTTTTAAACTAATACAGTTCTAATTTAGCAGCTTTATATAAGAGTTATACAACCTAAAGTATTATATTTAGTAGAAAGCTTTAGCGCATTTTCTTTAGTAGCTTTGTGTATAGTGTGCGCATAAGCTTATTTATTAATTAAATGTATACTTATGTAATATTACATAGTTTAAAATGCATTTTATACATAGCTTTTAAGCTTACTTTTATAGCTAAAAGTAGTCTCTAGCTTATTCTCTAGATAGTTAGTAACTAAGTAAAGATTTTTTTTTATCTAAGTAGCTAGTAAACACTAGGCAGGATTTCTTATATAGTTAAGTTATTTTACTTTTTACTTTTTATATAAAGTAAAAGTAAAAAATCTAACTTTTATACTTTATTAAGTTATACACTATAACCTTAAAAGTGCTATTAACTACTAAATTTATTTACCTATAGCTATTAGAAAAAAGCATTACAGCTAAGGAATTTATATTTAAACTAGAAAAAAATGTTTTAGCTACTTATAGCTACTCTAAAGTTATTATCTTTAACTATAATAAACTATTTACTAGCAAATTCTAGGCAGCTGTAGTTAAGCACCTAGGAATTAACTATAAACTCTTTACTGCCTACTATCTATAAATAGATAGACAAATAGAAAGAGTAAACATAAAAGTAAAAAAATATCTGCGCAAATATATGTTATATAAACAAAGTAATTAGGCAAAATAGCTACTAATAGTATAATTTGCTATTAACACTAACGTACCTAACAGGTTAGCCGGCCACTTTTGCCAAGCCCCCACTAAACTCTACCTATCTACATAATGCCTTAACAACAACACTAGATTAAATCTTCTAAAGAATGTTAGATACAGCTTGCTTTTTAGGCTTTTAAATAAGACTTAAAACTCTTCTTATAACGCGCTACAGCTATCTATAATGTCTCTCACACAACACTAAGTAATTAACGCGCTAGACAGCCTTTACAAGCAGAATGCTAGCCTAAATTAAGAAATCTAACTAAGCTTAAAAAAAAGATAGTTATTAAGTACATACTTAAGCTTATTACACGCAGATTTCCTCTTAGGCTTGCAGCTGTAGCTAATATAGCTAATTCCTTGCCTGCAGAGCGTAATCTAGGCTAGGTTAACTAGACTAGTATGTAGGTTAAGCACTACTCTAAGTTTATAATAAAGTTTAATTATAAGTATAATTATAAGAGAGCGCTTTATAAGGATCTAAAGGTTATCTAGGGCTAGTTTTGCCTAATAGCTAACATAAAAGCTAAGTACAGTATCTAGAATAAAAACAGGTATAACTTTAACAAGTTAGGCTTTATAATAGGCTAGATATTAACTAGAGTAGTTGTTACAGCTTTAAAGAGACAAAGACAGCTAAAGGCAATACAGTAAGGTAATAAGAAGTAGATAATAGTTATCTAAAGCATTAACGCAACAGAGTAGGCTATAAGATTACAAAGCTTTAAGTAGCAAATAAGGCTGCTATGTAACATAGATTGCATAAAAAGAAGCAAATTTAGGCAGAAAAGACTTTAATAGTTAAGGATAGGGCTTGTCTAACTGCTCTAAAGGAGTTTAGAGCGCGTAGTAATAGAAAGAAGCTAAAGACATAGGTGCGCGCTAAAGAAAGTAAGCTAAGTTAAAAGTAATGTAGACAGTGTAATTAGACTAAGCATAACTTGCATACATGTAAGCAAGTAGTAAAAGTAGACTCTAAATAATATCTTATGTTGTATTACTTTATATAGGGCTAAAGTAGGCTGTTTTGCGAGAGAATAGGGTAGTTTTAGTAGGGGCTTGGCAAAAGTAGCCGGCTAACCCGTGTGGCCGGCCAACCTGTTAGGTACGTTATAAAATTAACTATAACTAAAGAAACCCTATATAAAGCTAACTTTAGATATTCCCTACGCTACAAGCTTTAAGGCTTGTAACTAATAGACCTTTTAGAAGCTATAAATTAAATAACTAGACTTCTAGAACTACATTAGAAACTTACTAAAAAAGCATAGTTAGCTTAGAAAGCTATAGAAAAGGTAGTAAACTAAAAAAAGTAACTAGCACTAAAAATACACTTTAATAATTATGTATATTTAGACATAAGGAATTTTAAAACACTAAAACTTTTTAGGAAGCTAGCTAAGAAATGCGTAGGACCTTACAGAGTTATATAAACGCGCTCTAGCATCTGTAAACTTAAGCTACTAAAAGAAATGCAAATACACCTTTAGTTTTATATCTTTAAGCTTAAACTTATGCTTAAAACTATTCTACTAGCAACTACTAGTTAGAAGGAAGAAGAAAAAGAATATAAAGTAAAATAAATTCTAAACTATTAAGAAAATAAGTACCTAGTAAAATAGAAAGAATAGCCTACTAGTAAAAACACTTAGGAACTTGTTAAAAGCCTATTAAACGCCTCTTAGGCTTTTTATAAGTACTTAGAATCCCTTCTAAATAAAACTACATAGGAGAAAGCTCTCTAGACTAGAAAACATTACTACTAGTTAAAACTGCAGCAGCACTAGCTAGCTGTGATGTAGGAAGTCTACAACCCTTTAACATAGGTTAAGGAGAAGAAAGACCTACAGCTTTTGCCTTAAGCGCTTTAAGCTTATCTAAGGATAAAAAGTCTTTTTCTAAATATTTTGCCTTTTAATTTGCTAGAAGATCTAACTGCTGCTACGCCCTCTTCTAATAAGTAACTAAGGACTAAAGACGCGAAAGGGACTCTCTCTACTTTTTTAAAAACTTTTTTTTTACTTTTACCTTCTCTTCTTTTTTGCGCATTTTATTTTTTTAAATTACCTCTAACTTAGCTAATAGCTTTTTGCGTTCCTACTCTAGATAATTCTAAGCTACATTAGATATAAAAGCGTTGCAATAACTACCTTTTTGCACACATTCTACACACTTATCTAATAATAAGGACATTATGTAAGAAGACCTGCTTAAACAACAAGCGCTATAAGAACACATCTTTGTACAACAAAGAGGATTAAGGCAAGTAATAGTGCAAAGGCAACAGGCAACAACAGAAGAACAAGGAACCTAATAAGGCATAGTTAAGGAAACTAAATATTAAGTTAGGCTTTAAGAAAGGGCACGCACTAGCTAAAAAGAAAACCTAACGCTTACAGCAGAAAGAACGTAACAGCAAGGACGCTAGCTAGGAGGGAAGCCTGCGTGTTATAGCTAACAGACAGGCTGTAATAACCTAATCTGCTGTCCTACACAGCCTAAGCAATGTTAGATAGAAGAAGCTTAACCCTACATTAAATAGATTACATGATAGGACAGATAAGAAATAGCTTTAGCTTTTAGAGAAAAGCCTTGCAGAATGCATTATCTAATAGGAACTGCAGGTTTGCAGGCTTGCAGGCTATGTAGGCCACACAAGCATGCAAGCATGCAAACATGCAGAACATGCAACCCTATGTATATAGTTATGATTACAACTATAGTTAGAAGGCTATAATTACTATTTAGTCTTTACCTACTTAATAGACTAAGAGACATTAAAACCTTTTTAAAGAGGACATTGCTGCCTTGTATATCTTGCACTATATATACCTCCTTTCCTATCCTTACAGATCAGGTTTGCCAGCTCCCTATACAGCTGCTGGGCTAAACCACAGCCTGCCTTCTCTATCCCGCTATACCCACACTCTGCTTAACGGACTGTACACCTGATCTAGCTAAGTCCTATCCCCTTCCGCTAACCCCCACCATAGGCTGTCGTACTCTCGAAAATACTATTTCGCCGGAGTAAGGATTGTAACAGTCTACTACTTTAGTAGAGTATTATAAGCCTTCTTTCTAGCTCTATAAGGTAAACTATCTAGTGTTTAGTGTAGCTTAAGTTACAAGTTTAAAGCGTGTAACTACTTCTTTAAAGTGCTTATAATTAGAGTTACTATAAGTGCGCTAACGTACTTCACAGGCGAGTTGCTTACACACCTAAGTTGCTTACTTTTGCTAAGACCCTACTAAACTACCTTTTCTACACTAATGCATTTCTAATAACACTACTTAGACGTGCTAATAGAACATTAGATACAGCTTACACTTTAAGCTTTTAAATAAAATATAAAACTCTTAAAGAAATGTGCTGCAGCTATGTATAAAGTTATTTAAAAGAAAATAAATAACTATAGCACTTAACAACCTTTATAAGCTAATTCTATAGCTAACTTATAGAGGCTAGGTAATAACAAGAAGCAGGTAATTATTAAGACTATACTTAAGCTATATGCGCAAGGATGTTCTCCTTAGATAGCATTTATAGCTAATATAGCTAATTCTTTACACGCTAAGTGTAATCTAGGCTATGTTAGCATAAACTAGCCTAGTACATTTATAAAGTGTTATTTAAAGCTTAAAGTAAAGTTTTAAGCATAAGTATAGTTAATAAATGTTTAGCCTATAATAAAGCCTGTCTTGCTAAAGTTGTACATGTTATTATTCTAGATGCTATACTAAGCTTTAATATTCTTTATAAGGCTAATCCTGCTCTAAATTACTCTAGAACCTTTATAAAAGGCTCTTTTATAGTTATACTATGCTTAAACGTTACTTTAAGCTCTAGATAACACTTTCTAAATGTATAAGGCTAGTTTATGCTAATATAGCCTAGATTATGCTTAGCGTGTAAAAGATTAGCTATATTAGCTATAAATGCTATCTAAGAAGAACATCCTTGCGCATATAGCTTAAGTATAGTCTTAATAATTACCTACTTCTTATTATTACCTAGCCTTTATAAGTTTGCTGTAGAATTAGCTTATAAAGGTTGTCTAGCGCTATAGTTATTTGTTGTCTTTTAAAGGACTCTATATATAGCTGTAGCTTGTTTCTTTAAAAGTTTTATGTTTTATTTAAAAGCTTAAAGTGTAAGCTGTACCTAATGTTCTTTTAGCGCGTCTAAGTAGTGTTGTTAGGAATACATTAGTGTAGAAAGAGTAGTTTAGTAAAGTCTTAGTAAAAGTAAGCAACTTAGGTGTGTAAGCATGTTAGATATGCGCACCTACTGTTAAGACAGGAGGAACGCTTGACGAAAGCTGCTACATACTACAAGCAATAAGCTTGAACAGTATGTTCCTGCAAATTGCTGCATGTTGCAGCATTTTGCAGCATGTTGCAAGCTAGTCGCGCATAGGGCTAGTGCGCGAGGGACTCGGATCGGAAAAACAAAAGCCGAGCAACACGAGTAGAGCAGAAAA
>NW_022985222.1:100195-127908 GCF_010093535.1 Lindgomyces ingoldianus | reverse complement strand
CAGCATGTTGCAAGCTGGTCGCGCATAGGGCTAGTGCGCGAGGGACTCAGATCAGCAGAACAAAAAGCTGAGCAACACAAGTAGAGCAGAAAAAGGATTAATAAATTAACACACTTAATACAATTAATTAATTATCCTATACATTATATCTAAACCTATTATTTATCTTAGGAAGCCTAGAAACAGTGCTTTAATCTAACAATTAAGAGTCTTAGTGCCTCTATTAATACAAAATGGCCACCCAGCCTCCTCGAGACGCGACAGTCGTCCTTCGAGACCACACCGACTACAGAGCCTGGATGATGCAGCTGCAATCAAGATGTGTAGCGCACAGCATCTGGCCGCAAGTGGATCCTAAGTTGACCATCCAAATGATCTCTAAACCAAGAGCTCTAGAGATGCCGCTAATAGCTAAGTTTTTACTAGCCTCTAACGTTAAAACGCCTACGCACATAAACAAGCTATTAACAAGTAGTGTTAGAGCCTTTAAAAAAGCTATTAAATACTATAAGATTAAGGCTAACAAGTATAAGAGTAACAGACATAATTATAAAAGAGAGTAATTAAGCCTTTAACAGATTATTGTCTTTATCTAGTTAATAGTTAGCCTGCATCTGCAGCGTACATGCTATTCCCTAGATAAACTACTTAGACAGTAGATTACAAACCTTAAAGCTATAGTAAGTGTTAACAACTAATTTAAACAAGAACATGCGCGTAACTAATATAATACATCCCTAAAGCTGCTAAGAAACGCAAGCATATAGGACCTATAGCTAGCAGAGTATGACTACGCTGCTACAGAAGCAGAGACACAAAATGTTCTAGAAACAACGCAGTTTAATGCTGTAGCAAAGGACTTTTTAACTACTATAAATAAAGTTGCCCTTTATTAGTCTATAACCTTTTAAGAAAGCAGATAGTTTGCACTAAACATAAATTAAAAAAAAATAATAAAGCGCTTTTAAAAACATATAATGTTAAATTATTTAATACATATAAAAAAGCATAAAGCTGCCTTTATAATAGATAACTTATTATACTTTACTAAAAGTAAAAAGACTACCTAGGGCATAAATAAAAACGCCTGTAGTATAGAAGTTACAATGTTAAGAAAATAGAGTAAACCTTAACATTAATATTATTAAGAAGATAATAGAAAGTTATTTTTAAGCTAGAAACCTACTAAAACAAGAAGCACTAAATATCCTACATGTAGACATATCTATGCACTAAAGGACTGCTTCTATGTCTATCTAGACAGAGCACTAGACTAGTAGATGCTAAATAAGAAAGTTAAAGAGCTTATAGCATTAAAGCGTAAGCATAACTTAGAATTTTAAAGCCTACTAAAAGAGCAGCGTAGACATAATTTAAAGATACTAATTCTAAAGAGTTTACATACACCTACACTAGAGATACAAAAAAACTAACTTAAAAGCTAGAAAGTATTAAGAGTTAAGGCAGCTACATTACTAGCTATAGTTAATTTAAACTAGAACAGATATTTGCTAAAAGAATTATTTATCCTTAACTTAGGCTTAACATGCTATATTATAAATAATTTTAATTAGATCTATAACTATTATTTACTAACACTAAAAGACTTTATCTAGTCTAGAAACTCTTACATATAGATTTAAAGCTATAAATTAATTATACTAAGCCTAAAAAGTAAGCATAAAATATATAGTTAAGTATATAGTCTTGTACTTTATAACGCTGCACTGTGCCTAGACCTGCTGTGCAACCTAGTCTTATTCTGCCTACTGTAACAGAAAGAAATCTAGTAGGACACATAAGCAGAGCTAACTGCTTTAAAGGCCCTAGACAGGATAATAATTAGAGATCTTACAGAGATCTATAGCTAATAGGTGTTAGAGTACTATCTACTACAAAAGGGCTTATATTATACACACATAATTAACATAAGAACTAAACATAGTCTATAAAAGGCATTAGCAGAGCTATAGCATAAGCGTCTAGGACACCCTAGACTAGCTACACTTTAACACCTTGTACAGTAAGCTAAGGGGGTGTAAATTAAAGAAATTATAATAGTCTAATGTAACTTATGTAGCATAGCTAAGATATAATAATAAATTAGCTACACACTACAAATTAGTAATAGCAGACCTAGTAAAAGACTGTTAATTAATTTTTATGCATATAAAGCATAAAGCATTATAAAAAAGCAGAGTTAAATACTAATTACTAATAAGTATTCTAGCCTCTAGTAAGACCTCTACTTTAAAGATAATAAGCTTACTAAATTAATTATTAAAGCTTTTATAATTTTTATCCTCTTTTTAAAGAACTATTATAATATTACTATAAAAGTTATTAAAGCTAATAATAAGATTATAACAGTAAAACTAGAAGTAAAACACTAGCTAGCATTGCATAGAATAACTATTAAGCCTTTAGCACTAGATACACAAGCCTAGAATAGAGGAGCTAAACACTTAGGGGGTGTAAACAAGAAGAAGTTATAGGCTATGCAACTAGATGCTAACCTATTATAAGACGTATAGCTATACATTACTAGAGCAGGCGTATACCTATACAATTAGACGCTAAACTATGCTAATAACTAAAAGACACTATACAAGATCTTCTTTACACAAGCAGCTTTAAATAATAGAGTTATTATATTAATCTAAAAGCTAAGCTTTACACATCTAAAAGCCTATAGCTGCAAAGCATTTATAATAACTAATAACACACATTAGAACAAATCTAAGCTACAGAGGCTAGACCTAAAGGCGTAGATTAGATATCTAGTTAGGTACTAATTATTAAACATCTACTGCGTATAGATACTACTGCTAGTAAAAGTAATTTATACACATAATGTTATTTTTAATAAACACTTAATCTTTAGTAGTAAGCCTAAAGACCTAATAAATAACCTTATGCATAACATAGTAAAAGAAATTACTATATACATTAAAATAATTAAGCTTCTAACACTTAGTTATTAGCTAGAGATAGAGTTGTTCTATAAAGATAACACTATAGATAATACATTAAATTTTAACAAAGTAGACCTACTAGGCTACTATTAAGAAAAGAAGATTAAAGATAACTATCTATCTCCTCTAAACACTCTGCTACCTGCAGCATTACTTATGCAGTTAATAGCTAGAGCAGCACTAAAGCTAAGCTAAATAAAGTTGTTAAAGACTATACTATAGGCTACAGCCTTTATAGCTAGCATAAGATCTAGAAGTGTAGAAAAGCATAGTAGCAAGATGCTAAATAAAGTAGCATTAATAAAAATACTATCTAAAAAAAAGACACTTTATAAAAGCTAGCTGCTACTTCTGCTATTAACTTAAAAGTAACTAAAGGAGCACTTTCTACATAAGATGTTTAAGGCAGCAGAAAGAACGCACCTAGATAGTTATTAAACAATAAAATCCTAGACAGAGGTCTAAACAAAGCTAATTAAGGCAGCTAGACAGCAGATCCTAGATTGTATGTAGGTGTACACCTATAAGCTTAATAAGCACTATAAATTATAAAAATGCAAGGCGCAACTAGTAGTCTGCAGCAATTAATAAAGAAACATTACTACCTAAGATACCTACGCTGCTACCCTAGCAGGACGCTTATTTTAAATGCTAATAGCAATATCTGCACGCTTTAACCTAGAGCTTAAATAATACAACGTAACTAACGCGTTTGTACATGCAGCAATTAACCGCGATATCTACATGCGGATGCTAAGAGGCTATTAGAAACTAGGTATAATACTAAAGCTTTAAAAAGCACTATACAGCCTATAAATTTCTTCTCTACTCTAGCAACACTATTTTATAACAACCTTTAAAGGCCTTAAGTTTTTAGCTGTCTTACATAAACCCTACTGCATAACTAAAGCTAGAATATTTGTCTTCTTCTACGTAGACAACCTTATTATTGCGTACAAAAAAGGCTCTAAAGCAGATGCACAGCGTGTAGTAGACTAGTTATAAAAGAAGTATACCCTAATAGGAGGCAAGAACCTACAATAGTTCCTAGGAGTTAAGATTATTAGAGATTAATAGTAATAAATAATTTAGCTGTTATAGGCATTATATATTAACAAGATAGCTAGGCTAGCTAACAGAAAGGACCTGCAGCACGCTACACCTATAAGTAGGATTAAACTTATGCCGCAATCTAGTTTT
This sequence comes from Lindgomyces ingoldianus, assembly GCF_010093535.1. Classification (NCBI taxonomy): domain Eukaryota; kingdom Fungi; phylum Ascomycota; class Dothideomycetes; order Pleosporales; family Lindgomycetaceae; genus Lindgomyces; species Lindgomyces ingoldianus. The sequence goes on along the minus strand of NW_022985222.1, from coordinate 123,733 downwards.
ATAACCCTATTAGAAGTAAATTAATATTAGCAGAAGATTAGATCTCTGCTCTTCGCAGCAGTTACTATAAGACTAGACATCGCCTTCGCCACATCACACCTCGCACAGTTTCTCACAAATCCCGCATCTAACCATTAGGATGCAGCCAATCAAGTCATCCTGTACCTACATGCGACACAGACGTACGCACTCTAATTAGAAGAAGAAGACTACCTTATAGTAGCAAGCAATGCGTTATTTATAGACAATACACTAAATAAGAAGAGCTTTTAGAGCTATGTTATTTAACTATTTAGCAGATAGATTGCATAGCAAGTAAATAAATAAGATACAGTTATAACATTAACAATAAAAGCAGAATTACTTGCACTGTCTTAAGTTACTAAGGAAGCTATGTTTATAAGAATGCTCTTTAACAAACTATAGGTTAAGCTGCCTAATTTAACTATTACAATCTAGTGCAACAACAAGCAGACAATCTAACTAGTAAACAAAGAGATATCTTAACTTTAAACTAAGCTCTAACATGTCAACATCCATAACCACTAGCTCTGACAGGAAGTCTCTTGACAAACAATTAAGGTTGTCCATGTCCCCTCTAGCAAGATGCTTGCAGACAGACTCACTAAAGCGCTTCTAGCCAGCAAATAGCCAAGCTTTCTTCAGCAAATTCAGCTAGTTGACGTCAGGGAGAGGATAGTTAGTTAGGAAGCGGATATGGAAGAGATTAAAGCAAGAATGGAAGCCCTAGAAGCATACTAAGGTTGCGCAATTAGGAACCAGCTTGAAGCATGTCCAAGCTGAGGGGGTGTGTCAGATATGCGCACCTACTGTCAAGACAGGAGGAACGTTTGACGAAAGCTGCTACATAGTACGAGCAATAAGCTTGAACAGTATGTTGCTGCAAATTGCTGCATTTTGCAGCATTTTGCAGCATGTTGCAGCAAATTGCAGCATTTTACAGCATGTTGCAGCAAATTGCAGCATGTTGCAAGCTGGTCGCGCATAGGGCTAGTGCGCGAGGGACTCAGATCAGCAGAACAAAAAGCCAAGCAACACAAGTAGAGCAGAAAAAGGATCAATAAATTAACACACTTAATACAATCAATCAATCATCCCATACATCATATCCAAACCCATCATTCATCTCAGGAAGCCTAGAAACAGTGCTTTAATCTGACACAAGGACTACTTTCTTACTAGTTATAAGCATAGGTAGGGTAATAGTAAGGTTATAAAGTTTATATATATTATTACTTTATAAAACCTTTTTAGTTTTAACTACTATTAGCTTCTTATTTTACTAAGCCTGTCTATAAAGTTTTTTAATTATATAGTCCTCTTTAAACATCCTTTCTTTAGAAACTTTAGCGCTACTCTTAAGTGTTCTAGGTTTAGGCGTGTGCTCTTTACTTATTAGTAGAGTAGTAGAGTCTACCTACATCTTAAGCTTTAAAAGTTTCTCTATGCTAGTATTAGTTTAATGTTGCTTTAGGTTCTAAGAGAGTAAAGTAGATTAGTTAGTAGTGCTGCTAGCAGTGCAGCTAATTAGTTAGTAGGCCTGCTGTCTCTAGACTTGTATTGCCTACCGCTTTAAAGCTTCTAATTATGTAGCAGAGGATTAGAGAGAGGTAATCTCTTCTAGAGTAATTAGTATAATAGAGCTCTATGCTGTCTTCTGTTGTACAGGTAATGTAGGCCCCTCTCTATAGCTAATTTAGCTGCAGCGTCTTGCTTAGCATAGAGCTTTTTAAAAGACGTTAGGGTACCTAGCCTAACTAGAGTTTTATAAAGCGTGTTAACAAACTAAAGGCTTTACTTAGTTATATAACAGTTGTTTAGTAGGTAGTTATTAGCAAATTAAGCTTATAGGCTAATTACTTAGTTTAACTCTAATATCATGTTGCTATTCTCTAGCTAAAATAGAGTTAATTCTAGTTTAATGTAATAACAAGCACTGTCTCTACTATTGTATAAAGCTAGAGAAGTAAGGTAGAGTAGGTCAGCTCTATTTCAGCTAAACTAAGATAGGGAGTGAAGAAGGCGAATGGTTTTCGCAAGAGAAAAGCTTGCGCGACGCTAAAGCGCTAGCGCGCTCGCTTATCCCTTAGCGAGATCATGTGACTAGCAGCGGAGCTTTACAAGCAGCACTATTATATATAAGCTGTATTTAATGTTTTTTTTTTTGCACATCTAAGCAGTGTTGTTAGAAATACATTAGTGTAGAAAAAGTAGTTTAGTAGAGTCTTAGCAAAAGTAAGTAACTTAAGTGTGTAAGTAACTTGCCTGTAAAGTATATTAGTATTAAATAGTTACTTTATTTTAAACTATAGCTAGATATAAAAAAGAATTAAATTATATAGCTAAGTAAGTATTCTACTACTTATAAACTTTTACTGCTTTTACTTATGTAATTAAACTAGTCTATATATAATAAAGAAGTAGAGTTAGATATTAGACAACATAACACACTATAAAAAAAGGACTAATTTTAGTAGTTATATAGTCTAATAATCTACTGCATTAGAGGTTTACTAAGGCTACTAAAATTATACAGATCTTCTATTACTTATACTTTAAAGACACTTAAATTATTCTTTTACTTATTTATAAAAAAGTCTAAAATTAGTTTAAAGAATATTTATTTTTTTACTATTACTTTTATCTTAGCAAATGCTTTTTATTTTACTATAAAAAACATTTTCTTTTTAACTTTTATTTATAAAATTAAGTTTTTAATTAAAGATAAGTAAGCTCTATAGTTAGAAAGTAAATATAAAAAGAAAGTATTAATAAACCTTTAATTACTATCTACATACTATTAGCACTAAGATGTATTTAGCTACACTACAGCTTACTAATTACTAGCACATTGCTTATACAACTATAAGATTATTCTTATAGAACCTCTCTCTAACAGTTATAGCCTGTTGTATAAACAGAACGTTAAGAAACTAAAGGTAATAAAAAATACATTATAAATAATCTAAAATATAGCTTTATTTAGTAAAGTTAAAGCTCTTTTACATCTTTTCTTTTTTATATATAGAAACTAAATAGCAACTTACGTATTTATATTAATTACTATAAACTTAACACTATTACTTATGAAAATGTATAACGTACTTTATAGGCAAGTTGCTTACGCACCTAAGTTGCTTACTTTTACTAAGACTCTACTAAACTACTTTTTCTACACTAATGCATTCCTAACAACACTACTTAGACATGCTAAAAGAACATTAAATATAGCTTACACTTTAGGCTTTTAAATAAGACATAACACTTTTAAAGTAACAGGCTGCAGCTATGTATAAGGTCTTTTAAAAGATAATAAACAACTAACACACTAAATAACTTTTATAAGCTAATTTTATAGCTAACTTATAAAAGCTAAGTAAAAATAAAAAGTAGGTAATTATTAAGCACATACTTAAGCTATATGTGTAAGAATTTTCCTCTTAGCTAGCAGCTATAGCTAATATAGCTAATTCTTTACACGCTAAGCATAATCTAGGCTATATTAGCAAAAACTAGCCTAGTATGTTTATAAAGTGTTATTTAAAGCTTAATGTAAAGTTTAAGTATAATTATAACTATAAAAGAGCTTTTTATAAGAATTCTAAAGTAATTTAAAGTTAGTTTAGCCTTATAGAGAATATTAAAGCTAAGTATAGCATCTAGAATAATAACATGTATAACTGTAATAAAATAAGCTTTATAATAAGCTAGATATCTATAAACTATACTGTCACAGTATCCTCCCCAGATCCCAGACATAACTGTATTAGACGCGTACTAGAGTATTATTAGTGCACGTCTAACACAAACACAACACAACACAGACATAAACTTAAGCACAAACTGCCTTAACACTAACTAAACCTAGAACAGGCTTAATTTATACCTAAAGCGCTTAGACTTTTAAGCTAAGTATTTAATTACTAATTTCTTCTTAAACCTTTTTATTTCTTACATAATGTCTTATACCTACTATAATACTTTATGTAGTAATTAAACTAGACCTCTATAAAGCTTTATAACCTTACTTGTGCATAATTATAATATTATATTATATTAAAACTTTAGCTAAGAATAGCTTCTAAATCTAATCTAATAAGCTTAGTACTTGCATAACTTTAAGCTATTAAAGTAAGCTAAGAAGCCTTTTAAAAAGCACTTACTTTATAAAAAAGCTACTATGTTATAAGCTTTAAAGCTTTTTAAAAGGACTTTAAAAAACAGCTTTATATTATTAAGTAGTTTGTCTCTGCCTTAACTTCTATTATAGTAGTAGGAACTAAAAACTTACTAGCCTTAAAGCTTACCTAAAAGTCTAGAGATAGCTTAACTTTTTTCTGCCTAACACTGCCTATAACCTATAACTTTTCTAACTTAGTAATAAAATCTAACTAACTCCCTAATCCCCTGCTGTTTAACAAAAAACAGAAAGACCTACCTTTCTTCCTACACAAGCTCTAATATAAACTTAAAAAAAATGTAGACTAATTCCCTTTTAAACACTTCTAGTTACTATATGCCTACTTTTAACTTAACTATAATATAACAGCCTTAATTAACTTACTAATAGATAAAAATATTATTAACCTAGATTAATTTATAGTGTTCTTATAAGTAACTTATAAAGACTTAAATAAAAAGTTAACAGCCCTAAGTTACCTAAACACTTTATAATAAAAAAAAAAAGCTTTACTTTACACTTTACTAAGTTCTGTTAACTTATATCTAATATAGGCCTAAATAAGATAAGTCTAATTACAGCCCTATATAACTCTCTCTTAACTAAACTGTAACGCGCTATAGTAGGAGAACCCCTTCTAAATAACCTTAACGCGTATGTAAACCTAATTGCTACCTATAATAATAACATAAAGTTCCTCTCTGTACAAGCCCTAATACACCCCTAAACTAGCGCAGTTATAAATAAGAACTCTAACATAATAAAAATTAATTTAAATTATGCTCTAGTTAGTTCTAAAAAGTATAAAGATTATAAAAAAAAAAGTTAATGCTTTAAGTGTAGTAAGCATAGTTATATCTTTTAAAACTACTTTATTCCTCTTTTTTAAGTCTGCGTAAGTAGTGCTGCTAGCATTTATTAAAAATCTTTACTATTTTAATTTTATTTTTATAAGGGCTCTAACTTATATTTAAGCTTTAATCCTTTTTACTACTCTTAACATAGCTGCAGCTATAGCAGTAGGAGCCTGTAAAAAGGCTTGTCCTAGAGCTAAGTTGCCCTCTAGGACTAATTTAACACTAGATCTCTGCTAACCTATAGGCTAAGTCCCCTACTAATAACTAGAAGTACTAAGTTAATATTCCTATATATTTATAATAAAAAACTATATTAGCCCTAATATAAGCTTTTATTAACTTAGAAGTAAATAGCATAGGTTACATTAATAAAAAACTAGCGTGTAAACTAAATCTTTAATTAACACTACTTACCTAAATAATTTACTTAACTAGATTTAATAGAAAATAACTTAAAAAAGGTTCTATTTTTTATACTATAACTATTATAATTATCTACTAACACTATAAAAAGTAGATTAAGCTCTATGTAATAAACATAAGATGTTATAACCTAATTCTAGGACAACTATAGCTATATTAGCATAAAGTTGCCTTTAATTACTAAGAGTAAGTCTTAAACTTTAACTTTTTTTAATACTAAGATATATGCTTACACTTACACCTAAATAACACCTAAGTAGCACTTAATATAGAAGGTCTTTAAACTTACTTTTTATTAACTTAGAAAAAAACTACTTAAGTAAGGCTAATAAGCTAGGCCTTTTACTAAAATAAGCTATGTAAAATAATTTAACAACTACTTAAACTTAAAGAAAAAAAAGCCTTTAAAAAATGTTTACTTACTTAATTTAAACATAAACTAGGACTTAAACAGTAAATAGACATCTGCTATATAAGACCTGCTTTATTTATAACCTTAGCTTAATAACTAGATTATAAAATCTATGTAGTTATAATTTCTAATATAAACTAAGCTCTAGCTCCCTAAAAACACACTAACTTAAAGATAATAGTCTCTTAAGACTACTATAACTTATTATATATCTTTTTTTAAAATAAGTCTAATAAGCTTTTAATATAATGTTTATATAATTACTAGATAACCTTTAAGCCTAGTAAATAACCTAGTTATAGGCTACTATATAAAATGTTGCTAAATAAATTAAAAGTGCTTTAAAAATACCTTAATAAAAACTTAAAAAAAGGTTTATTTAAGCTAGCTTCTTACTAGTAGTGTTACTTATACTATTTATAAAAAAACTTAAAAGTAAGCTTTAATTCTACATTAACTACTAAAGACTAAATACTATTACTATTAAAAACTAATACTTAATTCCTTTTTTATAGAAAACTTTAAGCTAACTAAGTAAAGTAAAGTATTTTATAAAGTTAAATATTATTACTGCCTTTAATAAGCTAAGAATAGTAAAGGGTAATAAGTAGCTAACAGCATTTTAAACCTAATATAAACTATTTAAGTACTTAGTAATGCCCTTTAGCTTAGCTAACGCGCCTAGTACTTTTTAACATTTTATAAACAACTTGCTCTAACCCTACCTAGACATGTTCTGCACTGCGTATATTAATAATATTCTAATCTATAGTAATAGCCTTTTAAAGCATAAATAGCATGTACGCCTAGTGCTAAAGGCTATAGAAAAAGCAGGTCTGTAACTTAACATAAATAAATGTAAGTTCTACTAATTAAAGGTTATGTATTTAGAATATGTAATCTTTATAGATAGCATCTAAATAAACTCTATTAAAGTTTAAACTATGCTAGATTAGCAATACCTAAAGAATATAAAAGATATTTAAGCCTTTATAAGATTTACTAACTTTTACTAATAATTTATTAATAACTTTTTATAGTAAGTAAGCCTTATAATTATACTTACTAAAAAAAAGATTTAATTTAACTTTAACTTAAATTACTAATAGTTCTTTAACTAGCTAAAGAAAGCTTTTACTAAAGCTTTAATACTTTACTACTTTAACTTTAAACTACTAATACTTATAGAAGCTAATGCCTTAGACTATGTAGTAGCAGAAGTTCTCTTCTAGACTAAGCTAGATAGGACTATTAAGCCTATTACATACTTCTTAAAAAAATAAGTCTTGTAAAAGGCAATTATAAGATCTATAATAAGAAATTACTTGCTATAGTACACTGCTTTAAATAATAGCAACTTAAACTAGAAGGTGCAGCACATCTAATATAGGTTCTATCTAACTATAAAAACTTATAGTACTTTATAACTATAAAATAACTTAGCTACTAATAAGCCTATTAGTCTAAATACTTATTCTGTTTTAATTTTAAAATTACTTATTATTTTAGTTAAGATAGAGGGAAACTAGATGCCTTTATAAGGTAATTTTAAAATGTCCTTACTTAAAAAAAAGTGTAAAAAGCTTAATACTAAACTTTACTTTAACCTAAGCTATTTTTAGACCTTAACTTAAACAAAATAAATTAAATAATTAATTAGATTATTACTAATAAGTATCTAAATAATAAATTTATCTAAGAAACCTTAGACCTGCTTTAAAACAGCGCTAGTTAGTTAAAAAAAGTAACACTAGCTAACTATAAAAACTAAAATAGTAAGCTATATTACTATAACTAACTTATAATCTTTAATTCTAATAAACTAAGAATTAAACTACTCTAAATTATACATAACTTGCCTGTTAGAGGACACCTAGGCAGAGAAAAGACTCTTAACCTACTATAGAGAGAGTACTACTAGCCCTGCATGTTCTATACTGTACGCTAATATGTATTATGTTGCTATACTTACTATAAAGTAAAGGCCTTTTAAAAAAGGTATAATAGCCTACTTAAACTACTTCTAATTCTTAAATAAGCTTAGAAAAATATATTAATTAATTTTATTATAAACCTACTTTTATCTAAAGGGTATATAAATATTATAGTAGTTGTTAATTACTTAACTAAGTATTAACACTTAATACTATATTCCTTTATAACTGCCCCTAATATAGCCTAGTTATTCTACTAATACATATAAGTTTACTATAGCCTGCCTAACATAATTATATTAAATAAAGGTATGCAGTTTGTCTTAGCCTTTTAGGATAAACTTTATAAACAGCTCTAAATTATCCTTTATCTATCTACAGCTTTTTACCTAAAGACTAACAGCTAGACTAAGAATGTAAACACTATAATAAAATAAGTCTTATAAGTGTATATAAACTACTAGTAAAACAACTAGGTAAAATAGTTAACTATAGCATAGTTTAAAGCTAATAATATAACATTTAAATTAACATAAGTATTCTTATTCTTAGTAAACTATAAATACTACTTTTAAATAAGATTTAAACTACTTTTAAATACCCTTTAACTAACTTATTAATCTATATAAGTAATAAATATAAATAGACTTATTAATAAAATCTAAAACATATCTAAATATGTTTATAAAAAGCTTACATAGGCTTAAGCTTTTTAATAAGAGTACATAAACTAATTCTAAACCTCTGCTTCTGTGTATGCAGCTAGCAAGAAGGTCTAGCTAGATGCTAGAAATATCTAAATAAACTAATAATTAAAGAAACTTAATTAAAAAAACTTTAGCCCTTTTACAGTAGCCTATATAGTTTTATTATATACTTACTAATTAATCCTACCTAACAGCATAAAGATACACCCTGTGTTCTACATATTATTACTGCGCTAAGTAGCCTCTAAATCTAACTATCTACCTAGACAGCTAAACCTGCTACCTAAACTTATTATTATAAATAATAAACTAGAATATGTTATAGAAGATATTAAATAAATTTAGTTTAATAAAAAAAAACATATTTATAAATACTTTATAAAATAGACTAGATATAATAAACTATTGTAAGAACTTGTAGAAGCCCTATAAAAGAACTTTATAGTAACCTAATTCTATGCTTAATACTTATCTAAACTAAACCTGTACCCTAACAAAGATAACTTAATGCTAGAACTACTAATATAAAGGATTCTCTTTCTAATAAAAGGGGGGGTACTGTTACAGTATTCTCCCTAGATCCTAGACATAACTGTATTAGACGCGTACTAGAGTATTATTAGTGCATGTTTAACATAAATATAACATAACATAGACATAAACTTAAGCATAAACTGCCTTAACACTAACTAAACTTAAAATAGGCTTAATTTATACTTAAAGCGCTTAGACTTTTAAGCTAAGTATTTAATTACTAATTTTCTTCTAAACCTTCCTGTTCCTTACACAACGTCTTGTACCTACTATAATACCTCACGTAGTAATTGAACTAGACCTCCGTGAAGCTCTATAACCTTACTCGTGCACAATTGTGACATATACTTATACTTAAAACTTTACTTTAAGCTTTAAATAATGCTTTATAAACATACTAAGCTAGTTTATGCTAACATAGCCTAGATTATACTTAGCGTGCAAAAAATTAGCTATATTAGCTATAGAAACTAGCTAAAAGGAAAGTTCTTATATATATAACTTTAGTATATACTTAAAAATTACTTACTTTTTATTATTACTTAGCTTTTATAAGTTAGCTATAAAATTAGCTTATAAAAGGTGTTTAGTATACTAGTTATTTACTATTTTTTAACAGACTTTATACATAGCTATAGTGTATTACTTTAAAAGTGTTATATTTTATTTAAAAGCTTAAAGTATAAGCTATATCTAAGTAGTGTTTTTAGAAATGCATTAGTATAGAAAAGGTAGTTTAGTAGAGTCTTAGTAAAAGTAAGTAACTTAGGTGTGTAAGCAACTTGCCTATAGTGTACGTTACTAATAAAAAAACATAAGCTTATAAAACGTAATAAATAGTGCTATAAGACAGGATATAACTTACGTACATGTAAGAAGAAGATAGATGTAGTAATATAATAGTCTAGAATATAAGGCCGGATGTCCCAGAACAGGCTAGTATGGCCTCACCCGACCAGTTTGGAGGTCACATGACCTGTGCTTCGTATATAAGCATGAATCCTGACAAGCGAGGCTTGGCAGTGATTCGTCTCTCTTACAATACACTCCTATCTTTCTCCGAAACCTTGCTCTCAGTGCTATCCGTGCTACCTACTATCCCATCTTTACACGTGCTATCTACTATCCCATCTTTACATAGAACGTAATACTACGCCTTACAAGACTAAATAGTGCTATTATAGGCGAGAATAGAGTGTGGATTTGGTAGGGCGGCCAGCAGGGTGGCCGGCACACCTGTGACGTACGTTAATATTAAAAGCATTTCGCTGAATAGGTGGAGTCCATCACGTGCCTTCACATAGGCAGCCTGTAAGGCCAAGATAGCCCCTACACGCTACAGGTATATATACTATTCTGTACGCAAAAATCAACTGTTGGTTGATTATTCGCACCTTTTAGTTGTATTGGCGGAGTGGTACAGATCCCCGTCCTTACACAGCCATTCTAAGGAAACCGGGATGTGCCCCTTGAAACGTTCACTTGACTAATTAGCATGGTCAATTTTAGCTTTTTTTGGGTTCTTTGTGAGAAGAGAGACTGGATACCGTCTTATACCGCCATAGCGAGCAATTGCTTCAGATTGCTTCAGGGTGTTATTTCAGGATGTCAATATCGCAAAATCACGAGCTATGAGGGCACATGTCAGTGTTAGACAAACGCCACTGAAAACCGCTAGTTGTTAATACAGACTACTGGTCTCCTAGCTAGGAACAAGAGTGCAGTAAGAAACGACAATGATTTTACCAGACTTTGCACGGAAAATATCTTCGCCATGGTAGCAGAGGCGTTTTATCTGGCTTAACCGTCGCATCTCTATTCCTAGCGGGCGATATTCTACCTGACCATGACAATATTTTGCTCCTTGCCTCTTAATAATGGGTCCTAGCGCGCGGCTACGTAAAACTTAAGGTACAGCCCCATGTTTTCAAAGCTGTTGCAGCCGCTATCTCCTTTTAATCCCATATCTGCAGTGCTCTGTGACGTTTTAGAGGAGCTTTTGATAACATACCGCTGATTTTCCAGTCAAGATTCAGAGGTTCCGTTGAAGTAGCATCCAACAATCACATGACTCATCAATTCACCTCAAGAATGCAGATTCCGGGCTCGGCGGCCTCTTTCATCACTTTAGGAACATTCCAGTAAACGAATACCGGAAGCGGTGACAGCCGCACGCGTGGATACGTACGGCCTAGCCTGGGAAACGTCCGTGAAACTCTTTGAGACACTGCAGGTTTCCCTCTCTGCACTTGCACGCAAAACCAATCGCTTGCTCGATGGTCTAGCTTGGCATATTCACCTCTTGCACTTCCGCTGCGAAGTAAATCTATCAACATTTCCAAACCCTTCTATATGCAAACAAATGTTCGGTCAATAGAGTAATACGGAGTAACAGGAACATCCTCGTCGAAAGTTGTCCGACACGATAACACTTAATCACGGGTCATTCCAAAATCTAAATCCAGGTTGAGGATTGGAGGCCCACACTTCCAAGACAATGTTACTCTCTCTCATTTCCTGCAATAGTGGCCTCTCCATTTGCCGCAATGTTGATCCCGTTCTCACCACCCACGCTCTGCGATCCGTCTGTCCCCTGAGTAATTCCTAGATTTCCGCCCGAATTTGCTGTGTTGCCGTTTTGGTCAAGGGTGATACCGAATCCTTCGGAAAATTGTTCGGATTGCTCGACCGCGAGATTGCCATTTGCTTCTCCCTTCGCTGCTTGTCCTTCGGTTCCTTGGGTCTCGTTTGCCTTCTCTCCCTTCGGGGATTGCTGTTCTCCACCCTGTTGCTCGCCTTCTTTCTGACCTCCTTCACCTTCTGTTGCGTTTCCAGCCGCGGCTTGACCTTCGGCGGCTTGCACTTGCCCTTCACCCTGCTTCTGACCCTCTAGCTGAGCCTGGGGCTCGCCTTGCTTCTCAGTCCCAGAAGCGCCCTTAGTAGAATTCGCGTTGGGCTGACCTTCACCCGCCTGACCCTGACCCTCGCCCTTTGCTCCCTGTTCTCCCTTCGGAGTTTGAGCCTGACCCTCACTAGCTTGAGCCTGACCCTCCCCTGGCTTCTGAGTCTCAGCAGCGGGCTCGGTCGCATTTCCTGCGGCAGCTTGGCCTCCACCTTTCGCTGCTTGTTCCCCCTTTTGAGATTCAGCTGCCTGAGCTTGGCCTTCGCCTTGTTGTCCTTTCTGCCCGTTCCCTGTGAAAGTGATGCCACCTCCGGGGCCACCCAGAGTCAGTCCGCCAATGCTCAGCCCCGCATTGTCATTCCCATTTGTCCCATTACGATTCCCAGAAGCCGGCGTATTCTCTTGGCCTTCTTTTCCTTTCCCTCCTCCCCCGAGTTGGAGACCTCCGATGTTTATCTGACGTTTAGTGAGAGATTCTAAGTTTGCACGAGCAGCAAGTGAGCCCTATGAAATTGTCAGGAGACGAATGAGGGAAAAGTAAGAAGCAAAGCCGGAAGTGGCAAAGGTGGACGATGGATAGGTCAAGCATACTGTCCAGCTGCCCTTAATAGTGACTTCTTCACATTTTACAACACTAGATAAAACCACAAAGGCCACGACAACGCTCCAATTAAACTTCATTTTGTGCAAGAGGTGTGAATGCACTAAATAGGTATGCCGCACTGCAGCTATTGAAACAGGGAAACAAAAAAATCTTAGAAATTATGAAGCCTCAAGCCTCACAAAGAAATGAAAAAGAATCCGAATGAAAGATGAAGAAGATATGAAAAAACCAGTTCCGCCTCGTGGCTGCTTATGAAAAGTCATCTTCGTCGCTGGGCCCCCACACATGTCACCACAGGACCGAGGGGGCATGACGAAGCAGAGACAGAACATCTTGGCTGAAGGGCAAAGACGAGGATCAAACGAGTCCGCACGAATGGTATTGACGTTTTCGAGGATAGTGGAAACCTTGGCGTTGCGGAAGGGTCGCAGAAAAAGGCGCAACGCTTGGCATTTGATCACACTAAGCAAAAGAAGATGGATCTGAACGTGAAAAAAGAACTCCTCTGACTTATGTTTCGGGGCGGCTTTGCGGAGAGAGTTTGGTGACATTCTATGGATATCTAGCACGCCGAGATAGCGATGGTGGACAACCCACACTGCGCTCCTACTGAGCTCCGCAAGTAGTAGGCGGCTGGGTCCGAACCAAAAATGTTGTAAATAAGTCAGAGAGTTCCTGCATGATGACGCCAACGTCCTGTAAATCTACCCAGGTAGCAATGTACAACAGGCAGGTCCTGAGAAGGCAGTAGTTCAATCAAGGATTGAATTTCATATTGCTCAAACGCCGCCAAGGTCATCCAAATCGCTGTTTTCCCATGGTAGGAATCCGTTCTCGATGATCAGCAGCAATGAATCACATGCAGGGCTCTTTATTCGCATCCTAATCGACCTAATGTAGGGACGTGGCTCTGTACCACTCCGCTAATACAACTAAAAAAGTGCGAATGATCAACTAACAGTTAATTCTGCGTACAGAATAGTATATATACATGTCGCGCTTAATGACCATCTCGACCTTACGCCTGACACGTTACCGCATATTGTAAAACAATCTAGATGCATTTAGTTAATTCAGTAGCGTGGTTTTTAATAAGCAAATATCTAGCTAATTAAGTATTAGCAAATGCTAATAACTATCTACAGTGCTAATATACAATATCAGCAGCACTTACGTTATAAAAATAATAATAATACTATTTTTATTTAATAAGTAACGTATACTACAAGCAAGTTGCTGTTACAATCCTTGCTTCGGGGAAGCACTCGGGTCTTATAGTATTCCTAGGGGAGAGGTAGGACGGGTGATAGGGGCCAACCGGTAGGGTGTACAGTCCTACGTACAGGCTAATGGGCTACTAGAGGGAGAGAGAGTGACTAGATTGTAGTTTGCCCTTTATGCAGCAGTAGAGAGGCTAGGTTAAACAGTCCTATTAGACAAGGTTAGAGGTATATATAGTGCAAGATATATAAATAGTATTACAGCTCTTTAGAAAGCTAAATGCTACTTAGTCTATGTAAAGAATAAACTAAATGTTAAACACACCTTCTAAAGGTTGTTTAATATAGGAACTTATATACATGTGCTAGGGGCGCTAAGGGGAGCAGAGGGAGTTTATAGTAGTCTGCTAAGGTGAGCTTCTAGAGCTCCCTTAAGCTCCTGTTAATTCGCGGCCTGTCCCCCTATTAGACAACGCATTCCTCTGCCATCGCAGGCAGCTAGGCTGCCTCTGCGCCCTCTAACTAGTCTGTAAGCAAGCCCTGTCCTAATCTAGCTAGATTGTAGAGCACTGCTAGTAGAGTTATGCTAGTCTAACTGTAGACTGTAACACGCTGCCCCTCCTCCCTAGCAGCGTCCTTGCTGCTCTGCTTACACAACTGTGTTAGTAAAGGTTTATTTATAAAGTAAGTGCTTACTTACTAAAAAGCATTCTTAACATCTATTCTTTCTATACTAAATAGCTTGTTAGTCTTATTTATCTTATTATCTTTATGTTGCTTTTTGTTTTAATCCTTTTTACTAGATAAAGATAAGGCCTTATAGCGCTTACTAATTTTTAAGGTTATCTTATGTTTTAACTTTGTCCTTAGATAAATGCGTTAAGTGTGTAAAAAAGTATAGTAAATATAACACCTTTATTTCTAATGCTGCGTAGGATTAGTTAGAGAAAGAGAGAAAGACGCTTCTTTAGAAGGCTGCTACTACAAAAGTTTATAAGTAAAAGCTTAAAGAAAAGATGTTGCGTTAGGTCTAGGCAACTTTAAAGGTAACAGCTAGGGAGTGTTCTAAACAGGACTGTATTTAAAAATTACTAGATCTGCTAGAGGCTTGTTACGTAAAATACTTAGAGGAGGACCTCTTCTTTTTAGACAAGATAGAAGCTTTTAAAGTTAAGGTAAAAAGTTGTTCTTCTCTACAGCCCTTATTAGCTAGAACTTATCTCTAAAGGCTGCTGCTATCTAGTAATAACATAGCTGTTTCTTTTAATATAGGTGCCTTATTGCCTAGCTAGTTTCTTTTAGATAAGCTTAAAGGTACTTTTATACTAATAGCTGCACATTCTGCAAATTCTTAGCTAGTTTTTATGTGTTTTTACTAGTAAGCTACTTTTTCTATTTTACTAAAAATTCTTTTTAGTTTTTTTAATTACTAATAATATGTTTAACTTTATACTTTATTTTTTAGTTCTTTTATTTTTATGTTAATAAAAGAATTTCTTTAGGTGCTTTTTCTAATTTAGAGATGTAGAACTACAGGTGTATCTTTATGTGTAGAGGAAGCTTAAGTTTACAGTTGTCCTATTAGGTTTAAAAGACTTTATATAGTTCTATCCTCTTTTCTGCTAGCTTCTTTAAAGGTTAGAGTATCTTAAGATTTTTAGTATTAAGGTATATATAATCTCTTAGATAGATTTCTAGTCCTAGTTATTATAATTTATTTATGTATCTTTTTATTATTTTTCTGCTAGATCTAGCTTCTATAGCTAACTTTTTATGTATATGTTATAAGTTTATTAGCTAGTCTATTAACTTTTATAAGTTTATAAGTTAATTTCCTTATAGCATAAAGTAAAAGTTATATCTAAAATTAGCTTTATATAGTGTTTTTTTTATTATAGCTAATTCTACACTGTTAATAGCTAACTATGCTATAGGAAGCTATTCTAGCTAGTTATACTAAGTGTAAGAAATGTATTTCTTTAAGTATCTTTTTACTTCTACATTTACTCTTTTAGTCTAGCTGTCTGTCTGCAGGTAATAGGCTATTAATAGCTTATATGTTATGCTAAGGTGCTGTATTACTACTTTTTAGAATCTACTAGTAAATAGTTTATCTTAGTTAGAGATAATAATTTTAAAGCATTTATGTACTAATATTATATTTTATTCTAGTTTATAGATAAATTTTTAGTAGTTATTATTTTCTTTAATAGCTAGGTGTGCAGATATTTAGTAGTTTTATTAAAAGCTACTATAATTATATTGCACATCCTTTCTGTTTCTAGTTCTTTAGATAGGGGTAATTTTATAATAAAGTCTACTATAATTATTATCTATAGTAGCTTTAGTGCTTTAATTAGCTAAAAGTATTTATAAGTTTTATACCTTTTTAAGTTATTTTTATTATAGGTGTTGCATTCTCTAAGCACCTTTATACATAGTTGCTTTACCTTTAGTATCTGTTATAGTATAGCTGCCCTTAGCTTCTTTTAAAGGGTGCTTATTTCTAGATGCTTAAACATTAGAGATTTATAATATTCTTAGATTAAGTTTTTTTATCTTTATTTATTTACTGTAAGTATATAGAATTTTTTTATAAGTCTAGGCCTATTATAAATCTATTCTTTATTAGTTTTTTTAAAAAGTGTAAACTTCTTAGTTCTCTTTTTTTTTTTATTAAAATAGTTTAGTTTTTAGCTAAGAGCGTTAGCTTGTTAGTTTTGTGCTTTTAGAACATGCTTAATAACGTAGTTAAACTATGTAAGTTCTATTACTTATTTTATATGCATTAGTAATAGCTTTTTTACTGTTAAGAATGTAACTAAGTTTACATAGTTAGTTATAATATTAAATAGCTTAGCTATTCTATGTAGCTTTATAGCCTATACTCTTACTGCATTTAGTATAGCCTTAAGTTCTTTATTAGGTATGCTGTAGCCTGCTTTAGGTCCTAAAAATTTAGCAGAGTAGTACGCTACTAGGTGCTACTTTCTGTCTTCCTGCTTCTAATAAAGCGCGGCTCTGCTTGCTTCTAAGAATGCATCTGTGTAGATCTTTATGTCTAACTATAGGTTGTATATTTTTAGTACTAGTTTTACTATTATAGCTTGTTTTAGCATAGCAAATGCTTTATTTATTTATAAGGTTTAGATAAACTTTGCTATTACCTATTCCTTAGTAGTAGTGTTTGTTAGTAGTATAGTAATTTTTAAGTAGTTTTTAATTATTTATCTAATATATTCTAATAGTTCTAAGAATCCTTTAACTTTCTTAACTATTATAAGTTCTAGCTATTTAAGTACTTTTTATATTTTAGCTAAGTTAATTTTTATTTTTTTACTATTAATTATAAATTTTAAGTATTTTGTTTTAGTAATATAGAATTTGCATTTAGAGAGCTGTAGGTAGAGTCTATACTTTCTAAGCTATTCTAAAACTTTTTATACTTTTTATACATAGTCTTCTAGGGTATCTTTAGAGTAGATAAGAACGTTATCTAAATATACTAAAGTAAAGACATTAAGATATAAGTTAAGAGCTGTGTTAATAATTTATTAGAATGTTACTAAAGTGTTTATTAGGCTAAACAGCATTACTAGCAACTTATAAAGTCTTTATAAAGTTTTAAACGCTGTAAGCTACTTATCTTTTTCTTTTATCTTTATTTTGTTAAATTTATTTTGTATGTTAAACTTTATAAAGTACTAGGTTCTTTTTAGTTAGTTTATAATGTTTTATATAATTAGTAGAAGAAACTAATTTTAGATTATATTATTATTTAGAGTCTAATAGTCTTAACAGACTTAGATTTTTTTTTCTTTTTTCTTAGCAAAGACTATAGCTAAGGCTATAAGGCTATAGCTTTCTTAAATATAGCCTTATGCTAATATTCTATTAACATATTCTTACAAGGCTTTCTTTTATGTCTTTATTAGGGGGTGTAGCTTATAGGTCTTTAAATTATAATTTTTTATTAAGTTAATAGCATAATCCTAGGGCTAGTGTAGTAGTAGCTCCTCTAGATTTTCTAGTGTCTTAAATATATCTGTATAATCCTTATATTTAAAAGGAATGCTGCCCTTGTCTTAGATTTAGAAGATACTAATTTATTCTACATTTTTGTCTATTTTAATTTTTTTATAAGAGACTTTTTTAAGTTTTTTTATTATTATTTTTACTGTCTAGGCTTTTAGCTTCTAATAAGGGAATCTCTAAAGTTTTCTTTTCTTAGGGTAGTAACTGCTACCTTGTTTTACTTACTTATAGACTAGGCATTAATTATTATAGCATGCTAACTAGGTTATGTGTGTGTAGTTGTTAGGAGTTTTTATAGTTATAGTTCTCTAGTTAATTGCAGAGTTATATGTTCTAAGCTAGTTATAGCCTAAGATTATGTTGTACTTACCTCCTAGTAGGAGTATATTTATAGACCTCTAATCTTTTATGTTTAGAGTTTTAAGGTTTTTTTTATAAGTTTCTAAGTTAATCTATTCTTTACTATACTTAATTAATAATGTGTTAGTAAGAGTTACTTTAAACAAGTCTTTTTTTAATCTAAATAAAATGCTTTATTTGTCTACCTAATCTTTATCTATTGCAGTAAAGGTGCATCTACTGTTAATAAGGGCTAGGCCTAGCTACCTTTTGTACGTGAAGGTGGTTGTTAGGCTGTGTTCTACCCCTTATCTAACTGTAATTACTGCTAATATATTATGTTAAACTTCTTTATTAGAAAAAAGATAAGAGTTAATATTTTATAAGTTATTATTAAACTTATTCTTTTTTTCTTTATAAATTTAATGCTCTTAGTTATAGTAGTTAGTTACCTTACATTTATAATCTTTAACTAGATAATGTAATATTAAGTAGTCTTTTTTTCTTGCTGCTTTTTACTAGAAGTAGTAGAATTTATAGTTATCTTATTCTTTGCACGCTAGCTATCCCTCTTGCTTATGTTAAAAGGCTGTTTAGTAGGTGTAATAATTTATAGTTTTGTAGGCTAAGGCTATTTCTTGCTATAAGTAACTGTTGTAGTTTTTTTCCTATGTAGGCTACTAGCCTATTTAGTGCTTATTGTCCTAATGTCTCACACAGTAACGCTGTGTACATTAGTACTAGAGGTATAGACAATTATTAGGTCTATGTAACGTGTTAGGGGGGCTCTTCTAAGTCTACTAAGGGTACTCTTGTGTCTATACTATCTAGACAAAGTGTTCTTTTTATTAATAATTATTAGTGCTATAGTTTCTATTTCTACAGAGTGCGCACTAGCTGTAGCTTTATTGCATAACTAAAGTCTTTCTGCTAATTACAAGGCTTAGAAGCAGCGTCTTAGGCTTTTTAAGTACTAGCTTTAGGACTTTAAACCTAGCAGGTCTACCTAGTTCTTCTAGTTTTTAATCTTAGATTTTTATAAAAAACTGCTATTATTTTTTTTTATCTATAATGTTATATTTAACTTTAGCTATCTGCTATATAATGTTAAATGTAAGGTAGTTATTACTAATATTTATCTAGTAAAGCATAACTATGTAATAACTTAGATAGTTGTGTTATAAGCTGCACTTCTAGTATTTATATTTTTAAAACTGTCTAAAGAGTTCTCTTGCTAAAGTGCTAAAAGTTTAGTTTTAGAAAGAGAACTATTCTTTTTTTTTTTAAATATTTATAATATATTCTTAGATTTAAGTCTTTTCTTTATATCTTTTAAGAATTATAAGGTCCTGTAACACTAAATTTAAGCTACTAAAGTTTTAAATAACTACTTTTTAATACACCTTAAGGTAGTTATTTAAAAAATAGTTTTCTTTACATTACTAGTAAAGTTTATTATTTAATTTTTTTAATATTTCTTTATCTATAAGGCTGTGTTTAGTAGTAATAGCTTTTATTATTATAGTAGTATTTTTATTCTCCCCCTTCTAGAAGTCTACGTAGTTTTAGCAGAAATATCCTACTTTTTTATAGTTTAGGCAGGCCTTATCTTCTAGCTACTTTTATTATTCCTTTATTAGAGGCAGCTTATTACGTTTTAAAACTTAGCTCTTTTTAAAAGAGGGGCTTTATGTATACTTAGTGTAACTAAGGTCTATTAGTTTTTTATTATATTATAAAAGTTTTTTCTTTTTAAGAATAAATTTTAGTCTTTAAAAAGTTCTTTTTTATTTCTTTTTTTTTTACGCTCTTTATAACAGTTGTTATAAGTTATTACTTATGTAATAAAGTTTTTAAAAGTAGTTAGCTTATTACTGTGTATAAACTTATCTTTTACTATTTTACTTAGTCTATTATAGAATATGCAGCAGAGGGCTTTCTAGTCTGTCTATCTACAGATAGCTAGTTGTTCCCTAAAACATGCTGCGTAGTTCTAAACTAGGCTAGTCTTTTATTTTATAGTGTTTAGCTTATTAGCTGTAATTTTTTATTTATTTAAAGTCTTATAAATAGCTGTTAGGGCTTTTTTAAAGTTTTTAATGCTACTAAATATTTCTTTTATTTTAAAAGTAAGTGCTTTACTATTTACTTTAAAGTTTATCTAGTTATCTACATAGAGTTAGAACTAAATTACAAGGGGGCCTTCTAGGTATAGTTCTATTTAAGATATTATTTCTATGTTAGTTTAAAATGCTTCTTTATTATATTACATATAAAAGTAACATTTTATAAAGAATAGCTAAAAGTCCTTTAATAATTTTTTAAAAGGCTTTAAAAAAGCTAATTTTAAAGTCTTTTTAGCTATAATCTTTACTTTCTTAGTTAAAATATTCTAAATTTTTGCTAACTCTACTTATAGTTTATGTATTTAGTAGGTTTAGTTAGTAGCTTTCTAAAAGCCTAAGAGTCTAAAGAGTGTTTATAATTTTACTACTTTTTAATAAAGGTTAGTAATTTCTTGTTTAAGTTTTAGTAGTTTACTAACTTTATTACTAATCTACTAGAGTTTCTTAATGTTGTCCTAGATTAAGTTAATCTGTTCTGCTAGAATAGCTTTACTTTAGATAAAAACTTCTGTAGATTCTAATAGCACAGTGTAGGCTATGTTAGAATCTAAGTTGTGTTGTAAAGTATTTATACTTTTTAAAGAGGGTAGTGTTTAATGTTATAATCCTTGCTTTAGAGAAGCACTTAGGTCTTATAGTATTTCTAGGGGAGAGGTAGGACAGGTGATAGAGGCTAACTAGTAGAGTGTACAGTCCTACGTACAGGCTAATAGGCTATTAGAGAAGGGAAGAGTGACTAGATTATAGTTTACCCTGTATATAGTAGTAGGGAGGCTAGGTTAAACAGTCTTATTAGACAGAATTAGAGGTATATATGTTACAAGATATATAAATAGTATTACAGCTCTTTAGAAAGCTAAATGCTACTTAGTTTATATAAAAAATAAACTAAACATTAAACACACCTTTTAAAAGTTATTTAATGTAGGAATTATAAACATGTGCTAGAGGTGCTAAGGGGAGCTAGTAGGAGTTTGCAGGAGCCTGCTAAGGGGAGCTCCTATAAGCTCCCTTAAGCTCCCTGGATTCGCGGCCTGTCCTCCTATTGGACGACGCAATCCTTCATTACCGCGGGCAACTGTGCTGCTTCCGTGCCCGCCGACTAGTCCATAAGCGAGCCCTGTCCTAACCCAGCTAGATTGTGGAGCACTGCAGGTGGAGTTACGCTGGTCCAACCGTAGACTGTAACAATATAGTTACTTTTACTTTTAAGTACTAATTTTTTAGCTAGCTAACTTAAGTTTTAATAAGCTTTTTAGTTTCTATACTTTTAAGCTTACACTTTTAAAGCTTTTAAATTAGTATATTACTTTACTACTTATTTAACTTTTAAAGTAAAACCTTAAAAGCTTTTTTTATATTATAAATCTTACTTTACTTATTAAAAATTTGAAAATTTTAAAAGCTTTTTTCTAAAGAATTAGCTTATTACTTTTATTTTTATAAAAGTATGTTTTATTAAAAGCTATATTTCTTATAGTAATTACTTAGTTAAGTAATAAAACTTATATTTTATAAATATTTAAGGCTTTATAGCTTATAAGATATTTTATATAGCCTTATAAAGTTACTTTAAAGCTTTACTTCTAACGCCTAGCTGCTTACTCTTTATTAAGTAGGTAAGTATAATAGCTATATATGTATATCTTACTTTAATTAGGCCTTAGATTAGCTGTAGCACTTCTTACTTACTCTAGCTTATAGTATTTAAAGTAATTAGTAAACTATATATTTAACACTTTATTTAATAAGTGTAGGTTATATATGTGTAATAGGCTTATATTGTACAGCTATATTGCAGCGTCTACTACTTCTAGCTAGAGCTTCTTAGGGAGTTCTATGCTGCTTTTTGTTTTAATAAACTTTATAATTATTTTTTATCTAGCTTTTTTTATAGCTTTATTTAGCTTATAAGTATATAATAAAAAGCTTTTAATATTAATGCTAGATTTTTTTACTTAAAGCTTATACTTTAACTTTTTATGCTAAGAGACTATAGTAGTGTTATTATTTTACTATATTTTACTAATTTAAAGGTTATATTAATTAGACACTATGCTTTTAAAGTTCTTTATTACTTTTTAAATTTCTAAGAGTGTTAGTACTTAAAAAAACTATAAAAAAATTTTACTACTATATTTATCTTTAATAATAATTATTTATAGAGCTTTACTGCGCCTTATTAGCATATTAGACATGTTCTATGTAACTTTTTAGAATAAGTAAGAAGATTACTTTTTTAGTCTTTTTAATATAACCTACTTAGTGTAGGTTGTTGCGCAGTGCTTATAGTGTACTTACTTTATATTTATTATTTATACATTTCTTATACTTTTAACTAGAGCCTATAAAGCTTTTAGGCCTAGGTGTTCTATGTACGCATGCTAAAGCTTTTCTAAGTCTAAGTATAGAAATATAGTGTATAAGTGTTAGTAATTGAAAAGCACACTTTACACTAGTAAGTAAAAAAAGATAGCTTTATATTTAATAAATATAAAGTTATGTTTTTAGTAAAGTGTTATAAGTACTTTATTCTTTTTTAGTGTGCCTATGCGCAGTGTATAGTTAAGTTTTAAATACTATAGTTTTTTTTCTTTTAAATAAGCTTTTAAAATTATATTAATATAAAATCTTTTTACTATAACTACTTTTTATAGTGTAAGATCTTTTACGCGCTTTTTTTATACTTTGTTTAACACTTTTTTAAGCTTTTTAGTTTTTATTTCTTAAATTAGGAATAACTAGGTGCCTACTTTTATTATATGTAAACTTTAAGCTTAATTAAATAACTTAAGTATAAGTAGCTTTATACTATTTACTAAGTATATAGCACTCTTATTATCTAAAATTATGCTTATAAAGAGTAAGTAAGTGTTAAAATTTATAGTTATATACATTTTTAGTTTTACTAAAAGCACTAAGTTAATAAGTGCAGTAATAATGCTTTTTAGAAATGCTAGTTTATCTAATTCTTTAATAGCTTTTAAAGTAAAAAAAGCTTTATTTAGAATTACATAGCCTTTTTTAAGTAGTACAGCCTTTACTTTTTTATGCTATGTTTACTTAAGCCTTTTAAAGATTTTTTCGTGTGTAGTTTTACTAAGCTTTTTTAGCTTTTTAGTAACTACTAATATAAAGTTTTTATAGTTTACTACTTTTTATAAATAAAAAGATTACTTTTGTTAGATTTGCGCACCTACTGTCAAGACAGGAGGAACGCTTGACGAAAGCTGCTACATAGTAC
>NW_022985222.1:40656-100185 GCF_010093535.1 Lindgomyces ingoldianus | reverse complement strand
TTGCAAGCTGGTCGCGCATAGGGCAAGTGCGCGAGGGACTCGGATCGGCAAAACAAAAAGCCGAGCAACACGAGTAGAGCAGAAAAAGGATTAATAAATAAAAGACAATTAATACAATTAATTAATCATCCTATACATTATATCTAAACCCATTATTCATCTTAGGAAGCCTAGAAACAGTGCTTTAATCTAACAATTAAGAGTCTCAGTGCCTCCATCAATACAAAATGGCCACCCAGCCTCCTCGAGACGCGACAGTCGTCCTTCGAGACCACACCGACTACAGAGCCTGGATGATGCAGCTGCAATCGAGATGTGTAGCGCACGGCATCTGGCCGCAAGTGGATCCTAAGTTGACCATCCAAATGATCTCCAAACCAAGAGCTCTAGAGATGCCGCTAATAGCTGAGTTTTTACTAGCCTCCAACGTTAAAACGCCTACGCACCTAAATAAGCTATTAACAAGCAGTGTTAGAGCCTTTAAAGAAGCCATTAAATACTATAAAATTAAGGCTAACAAGTACAAGAGTAATAGACATAATTATAAAAGAGAGCAATTAAGCCTCTAACAGATTATTGTCTTTATCTAGTTAACAGTTAGCCCGCATCTGCAGCGTACATGCTGTTCCCTAGATTAACTACTTAGATAGTGGATTATAAACCTTAAAGCTACAGTAGGTGTTAACAACTAATTTAAACAAGAACGTGTGCGCAACTAATATAATGCATCCCTAAAGCTGCTAAGAAACGCGAGCATATAGGACCTGTGGCTAGCGGAGTATAACTACGCTGCCACAGAAGCAGAGACACAAAATGTTCTAGAAACAACGCAGTTTAATGCTGTAGCAAAGGACTTTCTAACTACTATAAATAAAGTTGCCCCTTATTAGTCTACAACCTTTTAGGAAAGTAGACAGTTTACACTAGACATAAATTAGAAAAAAATAATAAAGCGCTTTTAAAAACATATAATGTTAAATTATCTAATACATATAAGAAAGCATAAAGCTGCCTTTATAATAGATAACTTGTTATACTTTACTAAAAGTAGAAAGACTACTTAGGGCATAAATAAAGACGCCTATAGTGCAAAAGTTATAACATTAAGAAAATAGAGTAGACCTTAACATTAATGTTATTAAGAAAATAATAAGAAGTTATTCTTAAGCTAAAAACCTACTAAAATAGAAAGCACTAAATATCCTATATGCAGACATATCTATGCACTAAAGAACTGCTTCTATGTCTATCTAGACAGAGCACTAGACTAGTAGATGCTAAATAAGAGAGTTAAAAAGCTTATAGCATTAAAGTATAAGCATAACTTAGAATTTTAAGGCCTGCTAAGAGGGTAGTGTAGATATAATTTAAAAATACTAATCTTAAAGAGTTTATATACACCTACACTAAAGATATAAGAAGACTAACTTAAAAGCTAAGAAGTATTAAGAGTTAAAGTAGCTGTATTGCTAGCTATAGTTAATTTAAACTAGAATAGATATCTACTAAGAGAATTATTTATCTTTAACTTAAGCTTAATATACTACATTATAAATAATCCTAATTAGATCTATAACTATTATTTACTAACACTAGGAAACTTTATCTAGTTTAGAAACTCTTATATATAGATTTAAGGCTACAGATTAATTACACTAAGCCTAAAAAGTAAGCATAGAACACACAGTTAAGCATACAGTCTTGTACTTTATAACACTACACTGTGCCTAGACCTGCTGTGCAACCTAGTCTTGTTCTGCCTACTGCAATAGAAAGGAATCTAGTGGAACACATAAGCAGAGCTAACTGCTTTAAAAGCTCTAGACAGGATAATAATTAAAAATCTTACAGAGATCTATAGCTAATAGGTGTTAGAGTACTATCTACTATAAGAGAGCTTATATTATACACACATAATTAACATAAGAACTAAACATAGTCTATAAAAGGCATTAGTAGAGCTATAGTATAAGCGTCTAGAACACCCTAGACTAGCTACACTTTAACACCTTATATAGTAAGCTAAGAGGGTGTAAATTAAAGGAATTATAACAGTCTAATATAACTTATATAGCAGAGCTAAGATATAATAATAAATTAGCTACGCACTATAAATTAGTAACAGCAGACTTAGTAAAAGACTGTTAATTAATTTCTATGCATATAAAGCATAAAGCATTACAAAAGAGCAGAGTTAAATGCTAATTACTAATAAGTATTCTAGCCTTTAGTAAGACCTCTACTTTAAAGATAATAGGCCTACTAAATTAATTATTAAAGCTTTTATAATCTTTATTCTCTTTTTAAAGAACTATTATAATATTACTGTAAAAGTTATTAAAGCTAACAACAAGATTATAATAGTAAAACTAGAGGTAGAACGCTAGCTAGCATTGCATAGAATAACTATTAAGCCTTTAGCACTAGATACACAAGCCTAGAACAGAGAAGCTGAACGCTTAGGGGGTGTAAACAAGAAGAAGTTACAGGCTATGCAACTAGATGCTAACCTACTATAGGATGTATAGCCATACATTACTAGAGCAGGCGTATACCTATATAATTAGACGCTAAACTATGCTAACAACTAGAAAACACTATATAAGATCTTCTTTACATAAGCAGCTTTAAATAATAAAGTTATTACATTAATTTAAAAGCTAAGCTTTACACATCTAAGAGCCTATAGCTGCAAAGCATTTATAATAACTAATAACACACATTAGAACAAGTCTAAGCTACAGAGGCTAGACCTAAAGGCGTAGATTAGATATCTAGTTAGGTACTAATTATTAAACATCTACTGCGTATAAATACTACTGCTAGTAAAAGTAATTTATACATGTAATATTATTTTTAATAAACACTTAATCTTTAGCAGTAAGCCTAAAGACCTAATAGATAACCTTATGCACAACATAGTAAAAAAAATTACTACATACATTAAAATAATTAAGCTTCTAACACCTAGTTATTAGCTAGAGATAGAGTTATTCTATAAAGATAATACTATAAATAATACATTAAATTTTAATAAAGTAGACCTACTAGGCTACTATTAAGAAAGAAAGATTAGAGATAACTATCTATTTTCTCTAAATACTCTGCTACCTGTAGCATTGCTTATGCAGTTAATAGCTAGAGCAGCACTAAAGCTAAGCTAAATAAGGTTGTTAAAGACTGTACTATAGGCTGCAGCCTTTATAGCTAGCACAAGATCTAGAAGTGTAGAAAAGCATAGTAGTAAAACACTAGATAAAGTAGCATTAATAAAAATGCTATTTAAAAGGAAGACACTTTATAAAAGCTAGCTGCTACCTCTACTATTAACTTAAAAGCAACTAGAGAAGCACCCTCTACATAAGATATTTAAGGCAGCAGAAAGAACGCACCTAAACAGTTATTAGACAATAAAATCCTAGACAGAGGTCTAGACAAAGCTAATTAAGGCAGCTAGACAGCAGATTCTAGATTGTATATAGGTGTACACCTACAAGCTTAACAAGCACTATAGATTGCAAAGATGTAAGGCGCAACTAGTAGTCTACAGCAATTAACAGAGAAACATTACTACATAAGATACCTACGCTGCTACTCTAGCAGAACGCTTATTTTAAATGCTAATAGCAATATCTGCACGCTTTAACCTAGAGCTTAAATAATACAACGTAACTAACGCGTTTATACATGCAGTAATTAACTGCAATATCTATATACAGATGCTAAGAGGCTATTAGAAACTAGGTACAATACTAAAGCTTTAAAAAGCACTATACAGCCTACAAATTTTTTCTCTACTCTAGCAACACTATTTTATAACAACTTTTAAAGGCCTTAGGTTCTTAGCTGCCCTACATAAACCTTACTGTATAACTAAAGCTAGAATATTTATCTTCTTCTATGTAGACAACCTTATTATTGCGTACAGAAAAGGCTCTAAAGTAGATGCACAGCGTGTAGTAGACTAGTTACAAGAGAAGTATACCCTAATAGAAGGCAAGGACCTATAATAGTTTCTAAGAGTTAAGATTATTAGAGATTAACAGTAATAATTAATTTAGCTGTTACAGGCATTATATATTAACAAGATAGCTAGGCTAGCTAACAGAAAGGACCTGCAGCATGCTACACCTATAAGTGGGATTAAACTTATGCTGCAATCTAGTTTTATAACCCTATTAGAAGTAAATTAATATTAGCAGAAGATTAGATCTCTGCTCTTTGCAGCAGTTACTACAAGACTAGACATCGCCTTTGCTACATTACGCCTTGCACAGTTTCTCACAAATCCCGCATCTAACCATCAGGATGCAGCCGATCGAGTCATCCTGTACCTACATGCGACACGGACGTACGCACTCTAATTAGGAGAAGAAGACTACCTTGTAGTAGCAAGTAATGCGTTATTTGTAGATAATACACTAGATAGGAAGAGCTCTTAGAGCTACATTATTTAACTATTTAGCAGATAGATTGCATAGTAAGTAAATAAATAAGATATAGTTATAACATTAATAATAGAAGCAGAATTACTTGCACTGTCCTAAGTTGCTAAGAAAGCTATGTTTACAAGAATGCTTCTTAACAAACTGCAGGTTAAGCTGCCTAATTTAACTATTACAATCTAGTGCAACAACAAGCAGACAATCTGACTAGTAAACAAAGAGATATCTTGACTTTAAACTAAGCTCCGACATGTCAACATCCATAACCACTGGCTCCGACAGGAAGTCTCTCGACAAACGATTAAGGTTGTCTATGTCCCCTCTAGCGAGATGCTTGCGGACGGACTCACCAAAGCGCTTCTAGTTAGCAAATGGCCAAGCTTTCTTCAGCAAATTCGGCTAGTTGACGTTAGGGAGAGGATAGTCAGTCAGGAAGCGGATATGGAAGAGATTGAAGCAAGAATGGAAGCCCTGGAAGCATACTAAGGTTGCGCAATCGGGAACCAGCTTGAAGCATGTCCAAGCTGAGGGGGTGTGTCAGATTTGCGCACCTACTGTCAAGACAGGAGGAACGCTTGACGAAAGCTGCTACATAGTACGAGCAATAAGCTCGAACAGTATGTTGCTGTAAATTGCAGCATTTTGCAGCATGTTGCAGCAAATTGCAGCAAATTGCAGCATGTTGCAGCAGTTTGCAGCAAATTGCAGAAAATTGCAGCATTTTGCAAGCTGGTCGCGCATAGGGCAAGTGCGCGAGGGACTCAGATCGGCAAAACAAAAAGCCGAGCAACACGAGTAGAGCAGAAAAAGGATTGATAAATAAAAGACAATCAATACAATCAATCAATCATCCCATACATCATATCCAAACCCATCATTCATCTCAGGAAGCCTAGAAACAGTGCTTCAATCTAACAACTTTAAAGCTTTACATAAGCATAGGTAGCTTAATTAGGCTATAATAGATTAAGCTAAATTATTATTTAATTATTTACTAAGTGTTATAAATATACTTATACCTTAAGTACTTATATATAAAAAGTACTTTTAAAGTATTATTAAAAAAATTTTACTAATTTTTTAAATTATTAAAAGTTTCTTACTAAGTGCACTAGCTTTTATAACCTTTTAGTGCATGAAGCGCGCCTAGTCTAGTGTAAGCTTTAAAGCTAGAGCGTCTAGAAAGTGTTATGCAGCTAGCTAGCCTTTTATGTTAAGAATCTTATAGGTTTTTACCTTAGTATATAAGAAGTGCTACTACTAGTACTAAGCTTTTAAAGTTATAATGCTATACTTTACCTTAGTAAAGTAAACTTTATACTTTAATTATCTAAAATTTTTTATACTTATGTTTATTAGTGCTAGCTCTTATTTTAAGGCTTATATAAGTGCTTATAAAGTAAATTAGTTCTTTAATATAAGCTATATTATTATAAATCTTAGAAGCTGTAGTGCAGTAGTTACATTAACCTAGTTCTAAATTATCTAAAAACGTGTTGTGTAAGAAGCTTAGTTACTTAAGTAAGCTTAGTATTTAGTAATATTAGTCTAGTACTATATATTAGCTTTTTCTAAAAGGTTCTTAGCTGTAATTACTTTAAGTATAGGCATTTTTAGAGCTTTGTCTATAGGATTTAGAGCATCTAGTCTATCTAGATTAATTATATTCTATAGGTTTTTACTAAGAGCATAGAACTAGAGCTAGATAAACTAGAGAGGCTAGCTTGCGTAGTCCTTAAGCTAGTACACTCTTATTAGAAGAGAAGCATCTTAATTAGCTATAACATATGCTCTAAAGGTAAGAAAAATAAGAGAGCTTCTAAACAGCTTTTACTAGCGCTATAGTTATGTAAAGAGAATTATTATAGGTTCTTAAAGCGCTAGGCCTATAACTGTAGAGGATAAAATAGCCTAGCAGTAGCTGTTTAGAAGATTAGATAAAGTAACTCTGCTATCTAAGAGAGCTAAAGGCTCTCCTTATATACACTAAGCTTTGGAAGATAATATCTCTAGATCCTAAGCTGCGTCCCAGGCTCTAAGCTCCAGTCCCAGGCTCCAAGCCCTAGTCCCAGGCTCCAAGCCCTAGTCCCAGGCTCCAAGCCCTAGTCCCAGGCTCCAAGCCCCAGCCAAGGCTCTTAGTATACGCGATAGATTATTTATAATATATTTTTTATTACCTCTAGTTTCTTAACATTCTGTTTATATAAAGGGCTGTAACTATTAGAGAGAGGTTCTATAAGAACAATCTTATAGTTATATAAGTAATATGCTAGTAATTAGTAAGCTGCAGTATAGCTAAATACATTTTAGTACTAATAGTATTTAGATAGTAATTAGAGGTTTACTAATATTTTAGTTTTACATTTATTATTTAATAGCAAAGCTTATTTATCTTTAATTAAACACTTAATTTTATAAATAAAAGTTAAAAAGAACTTATTTTTTTATATTAAAATAAAAGTATTTACTAAGATAAAAGTAATAGTAGAAAAATAAATGTTCTTTAAACCTATTCTAGATATCTTAATAGTTAGGTAAATAGATAATTTAAGTATCTTTAGACTATAGGCAATAGAAAAGTAGTATAATTTTAGTAGCTTTAACAAACTCTTAATGTAGTAGATTGTTAGGCTGTATAACTACTAAATATAGTCCTTT
Source organism: Lindgomyces ingoldianus (assembly GCF_010093535.1). Lineage (NCBI taxonomy): Eukaryota > Fungi > Ascomycota > Dothideomycetes > Pleosporales > Lindgomycetaceae > Lindgomyces > Lindgomyces ingoldianus. The sequence goes on along the minus strand of NW_022985222.1, from coordinate 93,082 downwards.
TTCTATAGTGTGTTATGTTATCTAATATCTATCTCTACGTCCTTGTTACACGCAGGCTAGTTTAATTGCATAAGTAAAAGTAGTAAAATTTTATAAGTAGTAGAATATTTATAAGTGTCTGTACGCAGCAGCAGCGTCACAGTCTAGATACAAGCGATCGCGCACGAGCAGGACCACGTATCTATGTTACATAATGCTTGTGCGCGAACCTCTGTGCGCAAACATCTAGATACCCCCCTTTTCCTCTGTATAGAGGAAAGATAAGAGTAATAGAACTAGAAACATATTGCTCTTACCTTACCTACTTTATACGCTGTGCACACTGTACACCACTCTTACTCTTGCTACTTAAGTGCTTATACTATAAGCAGCTAGTTGTTAGAGTCTATTTAATAATAAAGCTATATAATCTAATTTTTTTTATATCTAGTTAGAGTTTAAAATAACATAACTATTTAATGCTAATAATCTAATGTTATAAGCTAAGGTTTATAAAAATAAAGAGGCAGTTTTAGATACTTTTACTAATAATTTACATATATAAGCAAATATACTAGTAGATAGAAACTTAGATTTAGTCTTATAAACTCTTAACTATAACCTTAAAAAGTAAATAGTAAATAATAATATAAAGGCATTAAAATAAAAACTTAGTTGTTATTAAGTTAATAAATAAAAAACTATATGCACTAGTATTAACTAAAAAATTTAATTAAACTCTAACGTACTTTATAGGCGAGTTGCTCACACACCCGAGTTGCTCACTTTTGCTAAGACCCTACTAAACCACTCTTCCTATACTAATGCATTCCCCACAACACTACTTAGACGCGCTAAAAGAATGTTAGATACAGCTTACGCTCTAAGCTTTTAAATAAGACATAAAACTCTTAAAGAAATGTGCTGTAGCTATGTGCAAGGTCTTATAAAAGACAACAAATAACTATAGCACTAGATAACTTTTACAAGCTAATTCTACAGCTAAATTACAGAGGCTAGGTAATAAAAAGGAGCAGGTGATTATTAAGACTATACTTAAGCTATATGCGCAAGGAATTTCCCCTTAGATAGCATTTATAGCTAATATAGCTAATTTTTTGCGCGCTAAGCATAATCTAGGCCATATTTGCATAAACTAGCCTAGTACGTTTGTAAAGCATTATTTAGAGCTTAAAGTAACATTTAAGCGTAAGTACAACTATAAGAGAGCCCTCTGCAAGAGTCCTAGGGTAATTTAGGGCAGGTTTAGCCTTGTAGAGAATATTAAAGCTAAGTATAGCATCTAGGATAATAACACATACAACTTTAGCAAGACAGGGTTTATAATTAGCTAGATATCTTTTAACTATACTTATGCTTAAAACTTTACTTTAAGCTCTAAATAACACTTTACAAACGTACTAGGCTAGTTTATGCAAACATAGCCTAGATTATGCTTAGCGCGCAAAGAATTAGCTATATTAGCTATAAATGCTATCTAAGGGGAAATTCCTTGCGCATATAGCTTAAGTATAGTCTTAATAATCACCTGCTTCTTTTTATTGCCTAGCCTCTGTAATTTAGCTGTAGAATTAGCTTGTAAAGGTTATCTAGCGCTATAGTTATTTATTGTCTTTTATAAGACTCTGTACATAGCTACAGCACATTTCTTTAAGAGTTTTATGTCTTATTTAAAAGCTTAGAGCGTAAGCTATATCTAACGTTCTTTTAGCGCGTCTAAGTAGTGTTGTGGGGAATGCATTAGTGTAGGAAGGGTAGTTTAGTGGGGTCTTAGCAAAAGTAAGCGACTCAGGTGTGTGAGCAACTTGCCTATAAAGTACGTTAATGCTTTTTAAGCATAAAATAGTAAAAACTTAAAAATGTTTTGTTTTTAATAAGTGTAATAAGTTAATATTTACTAAGTTATACTTATTTAAGCTTATAATAAAAAGTTTTTTTAAGCTTTTTTATTTTTTATTTAAGAAAGGTCTAGGTTATAATTATTTATATTTATAAACTCTTTTTTAGATTCTTATTACTTTACTTTAATTTCTTATACTTTAAGAATAGAATAATTACTAGTAAAATGTTCTAGTTTACTATAATTATAATAGTTACTAGAAGTTGTCTATTTTTTAGAGGCAAGTGTCTAGCTAGGTTGTTAGTAGGTAGCTAGGGTAGATTAGAGTACTAATACAGGGGCAGGTCTAGATGCACTAGAATAGTATACTGCCTTAGATGTATTACTAGAAACCTTTTAAAATTAATTTATAATAGGTTTATTATTAAAATATTAGGTGTAGTTAATAGTTTACTTTAAAATAGTAAAAGTGTTTCTTTTTTTTATATTATAAGCTATTAAGTAGGCTACTATTATTTAAAAAAGCCTTTTTAAGTGTATTTAAAACTTAAGTTTAGTACTTTTAGGCTAAGTAGTATCTTCTTTTATAAGTAGAGAAACTATTTTAACTTTAATATAGACTTTTTAATAGTAGCACTAAGAAAGTAAGCTTTAAAAGTAGAAAACACTTTTTTTTACTTATTTTTAAAGATTAAAATACTTATTACACCTTAATTTTTTTATTACTAGTAATAAAGTAAGTTTATGAAATCTTAACTATTTCTTTTATGTTTTTAAACTAAAAGTTATTTAATTTAGCTAGGTATCTAGGCTCTAGGTATTCCTTTGCAATACTAGTAGTGTGTCCCTATACTAACGCTATGCGTGCACACTTACTCTAATAGTAATCTAAATTAATGTTAAGTCTATTTATAATAAAGGCTTATTATTATTTAAATATAAGTTTTTTACTATCTATAAAGTTCTTAATGTTATGTATATATTTAGTAAAGTAGCTTTAAGAGTGCTTAAAAGTGCTTAAAAGGTCTTCTACTATTAGTGTAGCAAAGGTAATTTAAGGCATTATTAAAGGTAATTTAGTAGTTAGTAAGAGTTAATTAAAACTAATAGTTTTTAATTTAGTTAGCTATTTAATTTATGCTTTAAATTAAGTAACTTAGTTTTTAAAAGCTATGTTACTAAAGTTTAACTTTAAATTTAGTAAGTTTTTAGCTTTAAGTCTTATAAAAAAAAGTTTAGCTATTAAAGTTAGTAGTTATTTAGCTTTAGTAGTAGGTATCTTACTTTAGCTATAGCTAGAGCGTGTTATAAGCTTTATACTAAAGTCTAAAAGTAGTTAAAAGTTAGGCATTAGTAGTTATTTTTAATTCTAATATGTTATTAGTAGTCTTTAAGTTTTTACTTTAGTGTACTTTTTATAACTTTTCTAAAAGTAATTTTAATTATAAAGAATAAAAAGTTTTAAACTTAAAAGCTTTAGCTACTAAAAAGTTTTTAAGATTTTATTTATAATAACTAAATAATTTAATGTAATAGTGTGTAAAAACTATTACTTAAACTAAAGTAAACACTTTTTAAAGTTAAATATAGTTAAATAAATAAATAATTTAATATTACTAATAAAGCTATTACTAGTAAAAGTAAGTTTTCTAATATAATGTAATAGCATAGGCAAGACAATAGGTCTAAATGCAGTAGAAATCTACTTAAAGGCATATAGAAGTGCGTGGGGACTTAGAACCTAGAAATGCTATTAACACCTATATACCTTATACAGAGGATATTAGAAAACTATTAAGCTAGCTAAGAGAAGAGGTGCAACTAAATACTTAGGTAAATAGGGGTAACTGCAGGGGACAGAGTTAAGTTATAGTCAGGGCCGATACAGGGACCCTTCGGATAGGATCCGAGCGACCTGAGATGGAACGATTTGTGAGAATTGTTACACCCTCTTATAAATACTTAGGGTTCGTATATAATATCATCCTTATAATAGTAGACTGTCTTACTAAGATAGCCTACTATATGCTAGCTAAAGCTAATTAAAAGGCTTTAAACCTAGTAAAGGTTTAGTTAAAAAAAGTTATTTACCTTTATAAAGTTTTAAAAAATATTATTTTTAATTAAAAGCTAATAATAAACTTAAAGTACTAAAATAGTTTTTATTACTATTATAGCATATAAAGAATTCTCTTGTTAGCCTACTATTCTAAGACTGATAGGCAGACTAAAAGATAAAACAAAACTTTAGAATAGTACATTAGATGTTACTCTTGCCTAGAAGAAGATAATTAGGTAATGTAGTTACTAATAGTAGAGTTTATGTATAATAATACTGTATATGTGACTATAGAAATTACTTCTTTCTTAGCATACTACAGAGCAAACCTTTGACAGCTAGATTAGCATAGAGAACCCCTAGGTTAGGGGGAATTGCACATAGTAAATAGAGTTGCTGCAAAAGCACTAGCTCTATAGTTAGAATGCTACTAGGAAATTATTACTATAAATACATATTAAAAAAAGTATGCAGACAAATAACAAAAGCATACATAGCTATAAGTAAAAGACAAGGTATTAGTTTTTAATAAACATATAAAATTAATAAAGCTAAAAAAAAAAATTAAACTAAAAGTTGTTAAGACTAAAAAAAGTTATAGGCTAGATTAGTATAAAGGTGTATAAAGTAGACCTACCTTATTTAAAAGAAGTTTATCTAGTATTTTATATCTTACTTTTAGAGCTATATAGCTAGAAAGAGCGTCTTAAGTTATAATTAGAACTAATTATTAGCAGAGCTTGCTCTGCTTATTATATTCGGGTTTGCAGAACAAAAGGTTTAGCAGAATCTTCTCTTTTAGACGCGCTAGTTAGTTATAATTTCTTTAGATAAACCCTAGTAACACTATTTCTCTGTTACCTTGTGTATTTCTTACATTCTTTTTTAAAAAAAATGTATACTTAATATAAATGCACTTTTATGTTAATTTACATATAGTTTACTCTAGCATGCGTTGTGTAAAACATGTTTAAATTACAGTTAGTTACGTCTATTCCACCTCTCTAGCTACATTAGTGTGTTAGGGATTTGCATTAGCCACGCTTAGTTGTAGGCTGTAGTAGGTTGCGTGCTGCACGTGTTTATCCTACTGCAGTTAAATGTTATTATTATGTGTTTATTACTTATCTAATACTACTTTACTAAGCATTATGCTGTAACTATTCTTTAACCTAAGCAACCTACTTTAATGCGCTAACTATTACTGTCTACTTAATCCTACAACTAATTAGTAGTTCTTCTAATAGAAGGTGTGTTATGCTTCTTGTACTACTAAACCCTAGCCTGCTAGAAAACGCCTAGCAACCTCTACTACTCTAGATTCCTTAGCTAACGCAAAGAAAAAACATTACTTACTTACTAATATTATAAACGCAGCAAATATCCTTATAGTTATAGTTTAAAATAATTTTTATTAAAATAGTGTTGCTTACTTTTATTAAACACACGCTACTTATTCTTACTAAACACACTTTACCTAATTTTATTAACTAAATAGTGCTTCTTTTTATTAACTACTTAACATCTAGTCTTATACTTCTACACTTTTATATAAATGCAGTAAATGCACTACTGCTCTTATTAAAAGCATTAATTAATTTAAGAATAGTGTTAAGTAGAAGGCAAACTGTGCAAGTTGTTAAGGTAATATGCAGATGTGTACTATACAGCATAAAGCCTTTAAGTCTATACTACTATTAAACCTAGGTCTAACTCTTGCACTTTTTTAAAATGTGTACTAGTTATATATATTAGAATAGACTTATTAATCTTGTAGACTACACTTATTTAGTAATGTCTTTAGCATTCTAAGCGTTTCTTTTACTCCTTAGTTCTTTTTATTATTATAGAGAGATCTTTTTAGATAATTCTTAGTTACCTTATTATTAAAATTAGTAAACAGCAATACTGTGTGTTTGTTAGAGGATAAGGCTAAAATAAATGCTTTATTTAAAGTAGAATAAAGAGCATACAGCATGCTAGAAACGCCTTATATTATGTAATTTACAGCAGATAAATCTTTTAATAATCTAGTGCTATTAGATAAAAATAAAAGTCTAATAGCAAAATTTTACTTAAGGCTTAAAAAGATAAATCTAGAGAAATGTAAAGTATGCAACTAAAGGTAGTTTAATTTAAATATTACTCTATGTAAATGCGCTACATGTTAAAAAAACAGGCGCAACTACTTAGACAATCCTAATTAGGTGCCATTGTAGGGTGCTGTAAATTGGCTAGATCCTAGTTCTGTGCTATTTTATCTTCTAACACTAACTACAACTAAGGAACAACTTTTAGCTAAAGTGCAGATTATAATAGAGCTAAGGCAGCACTAGGGTTAACAGCATAAGTATTAGAGGCATGTCTACTATTTTGCTATAAATACTATAAAGGTCTTCTTTTGCTTACTACTATTTTTACATAATTATAATGTTATTATGTTAAAGCCTCTAGCATCTAAAAGTAAAAATGTTAGTACTATAAATTACTAATTTAGAAAAGACTATAAAGTGCAGTAAACTATTATATTATAGTAGCTTCTATTTTTTAAATCTAACTATCTTAGCTATTACAGCATTAAAATTAACTAAGAAGCACTTAATACTGTGCCTTTTAATAACTATATTAATAATTAGCTCCCTACTATTTATGCAACTAAAAAAAAGTTATTAGCTACTCTAAATAATATTAATGTAAACCTAGTGTCTAATACCTACGCTAATACTGTTTATAAGTATAATATTAATCTACTGTTTAATTCTAGTACTACTACTAGTGTAACTAACAACTATTAATAAAGTGTTATAGGTGTACTTAAAATACTTAATTAGAGTGTAAGTAAATCTTACACTCCTTCTAGTGTATAACACCTATAGCTGCCTAGTACTAAGCACTTAACAGTTAGCTCTAGTATAGGTTGTAGCGTTCTATTATGTTCTATAGCTAGTATCTATTCTAACACTTTAAAATAAGGTAATGTAACTAGCTATTATAAAAGTTTAGTAATAAAAAACTTAGAAATTAAAAAGTTAAAGGATTTTAATTACAGAATTATCTCTAACTTTACCCTAGATGTTGTAGAATTTAAGACCTTATAACAGCATATCTAAAGGATAACTAATTAGATGTACCTTTTTTAAGCCTTTATAAGATAAACTCCTTTGTCTAAATTTAGAAACTATAAGCTGCTACTAAGCCTAGTGTTTCTATCTTTATTTCTATATAAAGCAGTAGAGTTTGTTTAGCTGCGCTTATAAGAAATTAATTATCTATTCTATATCTAGCATTTTATTTGCTATAAGAATAGACAGTTTACACACTACCTACAGTTCTGTTTTACTGCATTTAATACTCTTCTCTACTACAAGTTTACTACTAAGACAAGTTTCTATGTTAAGAAATTTTGTAGTAATAAAGACATTATAGTTAAGTTAATATAAAAAGAGTTTAATTAGCTAAATAGTAGCTAGCGTTTAATTAATTTTATTATAATGCTTATAGCTAACATTTATAGGACTTAATTCTATTAAGTATAAAAAAAGAAAGTGTTAGAAGTAATAGTTTATCTATTACGTATCTATTACTTTTACATTACATGTTTACTAAAATTAATAAAATGCGCTAACTACGCTATTTAACTTTATTTATTATATTTTTTACTATAGATTAACATTAGCACAATCTGTTGCGCTTTATGCTAAGGTTTTTAGAGTAGAAGGCTGTAGACTTAAAGTAACATGTTTACTTTACTTCTAATTTTATTTAAAATAATCTTTATATTATAGTATATTATTTTAATAAGTAATTTTAGCTTTTTAAAACCTTTGTTTTAACTTCTAAGTTAAATATAACTAACTTTTAAGATTAGTATAAGTAGCAAGGCTAAGGTAGTACGCATAATTATAGCTTATACTACTATAAAGGAGTACTAAACCTAGATTTAAAGTTAGGCAATAATGCAACTAATTTTAATATCGCCTGCATAGCAGCATACTAGGGGTGTTATATATTAGCAATGCACCTAGAGCTGAATCTACAGCGGCTAGTAGACGAGGGTTATGTGCTGTTGCTACTAGCACTAGCTATGTTATTTAACTTTAAAGAGCTTTTAAGTGTCCTTGCTTAGTACTACATCTATTACTGTTTAGCTAGTTATTATTTTTAAAAAAATAAAAAAACTAATATAAAGGGTTACTAATTTAATGCACTTTAGCCTCTATAAATAAGTCTAGGTTTTAAGAAGCTAGTAGACAAGCAGTATAAAAGATTTGCTGCTAAGAGAAACTATATGCGCCTTAACGCCTATTTACCTGTACTTGCGCTTAGATGGCGCGCAAATACTAACATACAAGTGTGCACTAGCACTACTAGCGTTGTTAACTATATAGGCGTGTACGCTTTAAAGAGCAAAACATAAACATAGACTTTTAAGGATATAGTAGGGTAGATATTACTGTATATTAAACCTAGCAACTTAATGCTCTTCTTTGTAGCAAGGCTTTTTAACAAAAGTATTAGCTTTTATAATTATAGTGCACAGAAGGTTCTATATACTCTATTTAGTATTGCGTTAGTACACTGCAGCTGCATAGTTATTAATGTTAATTATTGTCCTCTTAAATTACAGCTAGTCTTCTTTTTTTTTTAGGGTAAGCAGCCTAAAGATAATTAAGTAGCTAATAAAGGCAATAAAGCTAAAACTTATACGCTTTAAAAAAGCAAGAGCATACTGCAGAAGTACATTAAACGCCTAGTAGCCCTTTCTAATATCTGCTATTTAGATTACCTACTTTATTTTAATTATAATAAGCGCTTAAAGTGTAAAATTTAAGCAAAACTATAAATTCCTAACTTTATTTCTTAGTATAACGTACTTTACAGGCAAGTTGCTTACACACCTAAGTCGCTTACTTTTGCTAAGACCCTACCCTAACAAACTCTATTATAGCCTATAACAACCCGCTCTAGCACTATATAGTACAGTACAGCCTAGAATATTATTTAGATACTACTTTTGCTTCTTACTTACATGTTTATATATTATGCCTAGTCTAATTACACTATCTGCAGCGCCTTTAGAATAGCTTACCTACTTTAGCTTACACCTGCTTCTTTACCTTCTTTCTATTACTGCGCGCTTTAAACTCTTTTAGAGCTATTAAGCGCAGGCTTTTCTAAATTATTAAAGTCTTTTCTGCCTTAATTTACTTTTTTTTATGTAATTTATATTACATAGCAGCTTTATTAGCTACTTAAAGCTTAGTAATTTTTTATTACACTAACACTAGCTTATGTGTAATTATTACTGCCTTTTTTAAAACCTTTTTAAACACCTTAACTATAAAAGTTAGTAAACTATTTATATGCTTTTAAATTTTTATTTTTATAAGCATTAATTATAACCTAAGTTTTAAAGTATTACTTAAGGTTTACAACTGTTAGAGCTTATTATATATAAGTAGTAGTAGTAATAAAGTGCATAGCTTTATATTAAAGCCTATTATAACTTATTATAAGTTAAAAAGAACTAATCTAGCGCCTTAAAACTTTTCTTAGATATTACTAAAAGTAATTATAGCATTATAAGCTACTTTAAAGCATAGTAAAAATTTTATTTTTATAATATAAGTAATCTAGTTACGCATAAGGTTTTTAGCTTAGTGCTTATATACTTTTTTTAAAGAAGTAAAACAACCTACATTAAGTAGCTATAAAAAGTGTAATAAGTAAAAAAGTATATAAATAGTAATAATTTTATTATTTTTATAGTATTATTAGAAATAAAGTAAGTTATAGCTTTTATAGCTATTAATAACTAGTAGATAGTAGCTGCTAATAGTACACTTCTTTATATGCGCGTTAAAGTGCTTTAACTAGTCTAGACTAAGCTAATTAGTAGTCTAGCTGCGCTTAGAGATTATAATAACTTAATTCTAAAGTAGATTTTTCTTTTTATACTAGTTTAAAAAGTAGTTACTACTCTAAAAAATAATAAAAAGCAGAATAGCCTACTTTTTAGCATTAATGCCCTAGATAGCTGTTGTCTACTTCTAGTTACCTAGCTAGACTGCTTTTAGCTGTTCTTATCTCTCTAAACTTATAATAACTGCTCTAGTAGATATCTAGCCTATTATAAACTTTATCTTATAAAAGTTGTACATGTTATTATTTTAGATGCTATACTTAGCTTTAATATTCTTTATAAAGTTAAACTAGCTTTAAATTACTGTAAGATCTTTATAAAAAGCTTTTTTATAGTTATACTTACACTTAAACTTTACTTTAAGCTTTAAGTAACACTTAATAAACATATTAAGCTAGTTTATGCTAATATAGCCTATATTATGCTTAGCGCGCAAAGAATTAGCTATATTAGCTATAGCTACTAGCTAGGGGGGAAATCCTTGCACATCTAGCTTAAGTATGTGCTAAATAATTACTTACTTCTTATTATTATCTAGCTTTTGTAAGTTAGCTATATAATTAGCTTAGAAAGGTTATCTAGCGCGTTAGTTACTTATTGTCTTTTAAAAGACCTTATAAATAGCTGCAGCGTGTTGCTTAGAAAGTGTTACATCTTATTTAAAAGCCTAAAGTATAAGCTGCATTTAATGTTTCTTTAACACATCTAAGTAGTGTTGTTAGGAATGCATTAGTGTAGAAAAGGTAGTGTAGTAGAGTCTTAGCAAAAGTAAGCAGCTTAGGTGTGTAAGCAACTCGCCTATAAAGTACGTTAAACTATTTATTAGTATTAAAAACTTCTCTTATGTTAAATTAATGTTGCACTATCTATTTTAGATAACTTTAAAGTTATACTATGTTAACAGGCAGGTATTTACTACTTTTACTAAGGCTTATGCAAAATGCTAAACATTATGCTATTATACACTATTAGATTCTTATAGTGACCTAGAAGTGTAAGAAGAAAAGAAGGATCCTAAGTAGAAGAATGTAGTTGTCAGATTAAAGCACTGTTTCTAGGCTTCCTGAGATGAATGATTGGTTTGGATATGATGTATAGGATGATGATTAATTGTCTTAATTTATTAATCCTTTTTCTGCTCTACTTATGTTGCTTAGCTTTTTGTTTTGCTAATCCAAGTCCCTCACGCACTTGCCCTATGCGCGACTAGCCTGCAAAATGCTGCAATTTGCTGCAAAATGCTGCAATTTGCAGCAACATGCAGCAATTTGCAGCAACATACTGTTTAAGCTTATTGCTTATACTATGTAGCAGCTTTTGTCAAGCGTTCCTTCTGTCTTAACAGTAGGTGCGCATATCTAACACACTCTCTTAGCTTAGACATGCTTTAAGCTGGTTCCTAATTACGCAACCTTAGTATGCTTCTAGGGCTTCTATTCTTGCTATAATCTCTTCTATATCCGCTTCCTAACTAACTATCCTCTCCTAGACGTTAACTAGCTAAATTTGCTAAAGAAAGCTTAGGTATTTGCTAGCTAGAAGCGCTTTAGTAAGTCTGTCTGTAAGCATCTTGCTAGAGGGGACATAGACAACCTTAATTGTTTGTTAAAAGACTTTCTGTTAGAGCTAGTAGTTATAGATGTTAACATGTTAAAGCTTAGTTTAAAGTTAAGATATCTTTTTATTTACTAGTTAGATTATCTGCTTGTTATTACACTAAATTATAATAGTTAAATTAAGCAGCTTAACTTATAGTTTATTAAAAAGCATTTTTATAAACATAGCTTTTTTAGTAACTTAGAATAGTGTAAGTAATGCTGCTTCTATTATTAACATTATAACTATATCTTATTTATTTACTTACTATGCAATTTATCTGCTAAATAGTTAAATAATGTAGCTCTAAGAGCTTTTTTTATTTAGTGTATTGTCTATAAATAACGCATTACTTACTACTATAAAGTAGTCTTCTTCTTCTAATTAGAGTGCGTACGTCTGTGTTGCATGTAGGTACAGAATAACCTAATTAGCTGCATCCTAATAGTTAGATGCAGGATTTGTAAGAAACTGTGCAAGGCGTAATGTAGTAAAAGTAATGTCTAGTCTTATAGTAACTACTGCAAAGAGCAGAGATCTAATCTTCTACTAATATTAATTTACTTTTAATAGAGTTGCAAAACTAGATTGCAGCATAAGTTTAATCTTACTTATAGGTGTAGTGTGCTGCAGGTCTTTTCTGTTAGCTAGCCTAGCTATCTTGTTAATATATAAGGCCTATAATAGCTAAATTATTTTTTACTATTAATCTCTAATAATCTTAACTCCTAGAAACTATTATAGGTCCTTGCCTTCTATTAGGGTATACTTCTCTTATAACTAGTCTACTACACGCTGTGCATCTGCTTTAGAGCCTTTTCTGTACATAATAATAAGGTTGTTTATATAAAAAAAATATTCTAGCTTTAGTTATGTAGTAGGGTTTATGTAAAACAGCTAAGAACTGAAGGCCTTTAAGAGTTGTTATAAAATAGTATTGCTAGAGTAGAGAAGAAATTTATAGGCTATATAGTGCTTTTTAAAGCTTTAGTATTATACCTAGTTTCTAATAGCCTCTTAGCATCTGCATGTAGATGTTGCAGTTAATTGCTGCATATATAAACACATTAGTTATGTTATATTATTTAGGCTTTAGGTTAAAGTGTGTAGATATTACTATTAGCATTTAAAATAAGCGTCCTACTAGGGTGGCAGTGTAGGTATCTTATGTAGTAATGTTTTTTTATTAATTGCTATAAACTACTAGTTACGCCTTGCATCTTTGTAATCTGTAGTGCTTATTAAGCTTATAGGTGTACACCTACATACAATCTAAAATCTGCTGTCTAGCTGTCTTAATTAGCTTTGTCTAGACCTCTGTTTAGGATTTTATTATCTAATAACTATCTAGGTGCGTTCTTTCTACTACCTTAAATATCTTATATAAAAGGTGCTTTTCTAGTTACTTTTAAGTTAATAGCAAAAGTAGCAGCTAGCTTTTATAAGGTGTCTTTCTTTTAGATAGTATTCTTATTAATGCTACTTTATCTAGTGTCTTACTACTATACTTTTCTACACTTCTAGATCTTATGCTAGCTATAAAGGCTACAGCTTATAGTATAGTCTTTAAAGACTCTATTTAGCTTAGCTTTAGTGCAGCTCTAGCTATTAACTGCATAAGTAATGCTGCAGGTAGCGGAGTATTTAGAGAAGATAAATAGTTATCTCTAATCTTTCTTTCTTAATAGTAGCCTAGTAGGTCTACTTTATTAAAATTTAATGTATTATCTATAGTGTTATCTTTATAAAATAACTCTATCTCTAGCTTATAACTAGGTGTTAAAAGCTTAATTATTCTAATATATATAACTAGCAATTTCTTTTACTATGTTATATATAAAGTTATCTATTAGGTTTTTAGGCTTACTGCTAAAAATTAAGTGTTTATTAAAAATAATATTATGTGTATAAATTACTTTTGCTAGTAGTAGTATCTATACACAGTAGATGTTTAATAATTAGTACTTAACTAGATATCTAATCTACACTTTTAGGTCTAGCCTTTGTAGCTTAGATTTGTTCTAATGTGTGTTATTAGTTATTATAAATGCTTTATAGCTATAAGCTTTTAGATATGTAAAGCTTAGCTTTTAAATTAATATAACAACTTTATTATTTAAAGCTGCTTATATAAAGAAGATCTTGTATAGTGTCTTCTAGTTGTTAGCATAGTTTAGCGTCTAATTGTATAGGTATACGCTAGCTCTAGTAATGTATAGCTATATGTTCTATAGTAGGTTAGCATCTAGTTACATAGCCTGTAACTTCTTCTTATTTACACCTTTTAAGCGTTTAGCTTCTCTATTCTAGGCTTGTATATCTAGTGCTAAAGGCTTAACAGTTATTCTATACAATGCTAGCTAGCGTTTTACCTCTAGTTTTACTATTATAATCTTGTTATTAGCTTTAATAACTTTTACAGTAATGTTATAATAGTTCTTTAGAAAAAGAATAAAGATTATAAAAGCTTTAATAATTAATTTAGTAAGCTTATTATCTTTAAAGTAAAGGTCTTACTAGAGGCTAGAATACTTATTAGTAATTAGCATTTAACTCTGCTTTTTTGTAATGCTTTGTGCTTTATATGCATAAAAATTAATTAATAGTTTTTTACTAAGTCTACTATTACTAACTTATAGTGTGCAGCTAATTTATTATTATATCTTAGCTCTGCTACATAAGTTACATTAGACTATTATAATTTCTTTAATTTACACTGCTTTAGCTTACTATATAAAGTGTTAAAGTGTAGCTAGTCTAAGGTGTCTAAGACGCTTATGCTATAGCTCTACTAATGCCTTTTATAGACTATGTTTAGTTCTTATGTTAATTATGTGTGTATAATATAAGCCCTCTTATAGTAGATAGTACTCTAACACTTATTAGCTATAGATTTTTATAAGATCTCTAATTATTATCCTATCTAGGGCCTTTAAAGCAGTTAGCTCTGCTTATGTGTCTTACTAGATTCCTTTCTGTTGCAGTAGGCAGAACAAGACTAGGTTGCATAACAGGTCTAGGCACAGTGCAACATTATGTAGTACAAGACTATATGCTTAACTATGTGTTTTATGCTTACTTTTTAAGCTTAGTGTAATTAATCTATAGCTTTAAATTTATATGTAAGAGTTTCTAGACTAGATAAAGTCTTCTAGTGTTAGTAAACAATAGTTATAAATTTAATTAGAATTATTTATAATATAGCATGTTAAGCTTAAGTTAAGAATAAATAATTCTCTTAGCATATATCTATTCTAGTTTAAATTAACTATAGCTAGCAATGCAGCTACCTTAACTTTTAATACCTTCTAGCCTTTAAGTTAGTCTTCTTGTATCTCTAGCATAGGTGTATATAAACTTTTTAAAATTAGTATCTTTAAATTATATCTACGCTGCTCTTTAAGTAGGCTTTAAAATTCTAAGTTATGCTTACGCTTTAATGCTATAAGCTCTTTAACTCTTTTATTTAGTATCTACTAGTCTAGTGCTCTATCTAGATAGACATAGAAGCAGTCCTTTAGTGCATAGATGTGTCTACATGTAGGACATTTAGTGCCTTCTGTTTTAGCAGGTTTTTAGCTTAAAAATAACTTTCTGTTATCTTTTTAATAATGTTAATGTTAAAGTTTACTTTATTTTCTTAACATTACAACTTCTACACTACAGGCGTTCTTATTTGTGCCTTAGGTAGTCTTCTTACTTTTAGCAAGGTATAACAAGTTATTTGTTATAAAGGCAGCTTTATGCTTTTTTATACATATTAGATAATTTAACATTATGTGTTTTTAAAAGCGCTTTATTATTTCTTTTTAATTTATGTTTAGTGCAAACTGTTTGCTTTTCTAAAAAGTTATAGACTAATAAAAGGCAACTTTATTTATAGTAGTTAGAAAGTCCTTTGTAACAGCATTAAACTGCGTTATTTCGAGAACATTTTATGTCTCTACTTCTATAGCAGCGTAATTATACTCTGCTAGCTATAGGTTTTATATGCTTATGTTTTTTAGCAGCTTTAAAGATGTATTATATTAGTTACACACGTGTTCTTGTTTAAATTAGTTATTAACACCTACTATAGCTTTAAGGTTTATAATCTACTGTCTAAGTAGTTAATCTAGGGAACAGTATGTACGCTGCAGATGCAGGCTAACTATTAACTAAATAAAGACAATAATCTGTTAAAGGCTTAATTACTCTCTTTTATAATTATGTCTGTTACTTTTATACTTATTAGCCTTAATCTTATAGTATTTAATAGCTTCTTTAAAGGCTCTAACACTGCTTATTAATAGCTTGTTTATGTGCGTAGGCGTTTTAACATTAAAGGCTAGTAAAAACTTAGCTATTAGCAGCATCTCTAGAGCTCTTAGTTTAGAGATTATTTAGATAGTCAACTTAGAATCCACTTGCGGCCAGATGCTGTGCGCTACACATCTTAATTGCAGCTGCATCATCTAGGCTCTGTAGTTAGTGTGGTCTTAAAGGACGACTGTCGCGTCTTAAGAAGGCTAGGTAGCTATTTTGTATTAATAGAGGCACTAAGACTCTTAATTATTAGATTAAAGCACTATTTCTAGGCTTTCTAAGATAAATAATAGGTTTAGATATAATGTATAGGATAATAATTAATTATCTTAATTTATTAATCCTTTTTCTGCTCTACTTGTGTTGCTTAGCTTTTTGTTTTGCTAATCTAAGTCCCTCACGCACTTGCCCTATGCGCGACTAGTCTGCAAAATGCTGCAATTTGCTGCAACATGCAGCAATTTGCAGCAACATACTGTTCGAGCTTATTGCTCGTACTATGTAGCAGCTTTCGTCAAGCGTTCCTCCTGTCTTGACAGTAGGTGCGCATATCTAACAATAGTTTTAATAATTACCTACTTCTTATTATTACTAAGCTTTTGTAAGTTAGCTGTAGAATTAGCTTGTAAAGGTTGTCTAGCGCTATAGTTATTTATTGTTTTTTAAAGGACTCTATATATAACTATAGCACATTTTTTTAAGAGTTTTATATTTTATTTAAAAGCTTAAAGTGTAAGCTGTATCTAACATTCTTTTAGCATGTCTAAGTAGTGTTGTTAGGAATGCATTAGTGTAGAAAGAGTAGTTTAGTAGGGTCTTAGTAAAAGTAAGCAACTTAGGTGTTTAAGCAACTTGCTTGTAAAGTACGTTAATAGTTTTTAGTACGCAGGCCTAAAGAGTTTATTAGAAGTAAAAGCGGTAAGTCTCTAGGTGTACAGCCTAGTTGCTACAACAGTTTATAGAAGGGAGAGTAGGGATAAGGCAGGCCTAATTGTGGTTTACCCTTAGACAGTAGTATAAGACGCTAGGTTAAACAGTTCCTCATAAACAGAAGTAGAGGTATATATAGTACAAGGTTATAGATAGCATTTAGCTTATTATAAAGCTAAAATGCTACTTGTTCTATGTAAAAATAAACTAAACATTAATTACACCTTCTTTGTAACAGCACAGGCAAGACAATAGGTCTGAATGCGGTAGGAATTCACTTAGAGGCATATAGGAATGCGTGGGGAGTTGATAACCTAGGAAGTCTATTAACACCTATAGGCCTTATACAAAGGATATTAGAAAACTACTAAGCTAGCTAAGGGGAGAGGTGCGACTAAATACTTAGGGAAATAGAGGTAACTGCAGGGGACAGGGTCAAGTCATGGTTGGGGCCGATACAGAGACCCTTTGGATAGGTTCTAAGCGACCCGAGATGGAACGAATCATGAGAATTGTTACAAATTACACCTTCTTAAGGTTAATCTATGCATGCTATATATAGTGGCTAGCAATTTGTTAAATTGTGCTGTAGTTTGTCTAAGTTTGCAGGAGCGTGCAGCATGTAAATACTACCTTCTGCAACCTATTGCACGTTCCTCCTAGGGTCTCTATTAGACAAGGCGCTCGCTAAGCGGCTAGTCTAGGTCACATTTGTCTAGGCCTATCGCCTCCTCCTATTCTAGCATAAACAGGTTCTATCCTTGTTTGTTTAGAGAGTGGGGCACTCTATGTAAACCCCTATTAGTCTAACTGTAAACCGCGTGGTACAGTAGAGACGTAACAATATATAGGCGGATAGTTGTATGCAATAAATATTTTTATAAGTAATTTTTTAAATAATTTTTTAAATAATTTTTTAAATAATTTTTTAAAGTTAGTTTATATTTAGCTTTCTACTTTACTATTACTATTTTAATAAAAGTGCTGCTAATATTTAATTACCTAGATTATCGCTTATTAATAACCACTACATGGGACTGTTAGCTAGTGAAGGGAAAAAACTAATCGCTAATTCCTTAGAAGCATTTTAGGTATAAAACACTATAGTATTTTACTAGGCAAAACATACTATAACACATTTATACAATGTTTTTTAAAAATCTAAGGAGTAAAGGGCTGTTTTACGTAACTATATTATAACTGCTCTTTATAGCAACTGCTTTACTACAGCGTTGTACAATAATTGTAGATACTTACTGCTACTACCACTCTTCTACATCTACTACTACTATAGTAGTAGTAGCAACAACAATAGCAACAACAGCAACAACAGCAATAATAGCAACAACAGCAATAATAGCAACAACAGCAATAATAGCAACAACAGCAATAATAGCAACAACAGTAATAATAGCAACAACAGCAATAATAGCAACAACAGTAATAATAGCAACAACAGCAATAATAGCAACAACAGCAGCAGCAGCAGCAGTAGTAACAATAACAATAATAATAACAATAATAATGTAAGCATTAAGCCTATAGTATTTTAATTACCTTTGTTATATAAAGCTAACACTTAAAATAGAGCATTTATTCTTTATAATGCTGCTATTAATGCTGCTAACTAAGCTAGCGCTAATATTAATTCTGTCCTATATGTAGGACAGTAGTACCTAGCTCTACTAGCTTATAGTCTACAGGCTTATGCATTACTAGCTCTTCTAAAGCAGGATGTAGAGTTTATATATAGTAGTATATCCTTTTATTAAATAGCTTTACACAGAGTTTTATACATTAACACTATTCTTATATAATCTTGTAAAAAGGCAGTAGACAACCTATGTAGCGCATGCTACAGCGCTGTCTTAGGCCTACAACTGTTCCTAGAGTGCTGCTGCGCTAAGAGGCACTTTAGTAGAGCATGTAGTAATTATAAATAGTGTAACTATGCTAGTTACTACTTTATAAAAGAAAAGAGTAATAATAAGCTAGCTAGTAGACCTCTGCGTTTAGGCAATAACTTAGAGATTAGTAGTGCTAGTAATAGTTTATAGTAGTAGCATATCTTTATTAAGAATAAACCTACTAGAGCTTTAGCTAATAATAGAATAGTTTTAGCTTAAAGTATGTATAATTTTTTTAAAAGTAGTAAAGCGCTTTAGCTATAAAAGTTATTTATAGCACTTAGCTATATAAAAATGTCTATAGCACTTAGTTAAAGCCTATACCTTTGCGTAGTAACTAGGATAAGTAGCTATTAAATAGTAAAACTAAACTAAGCTAGTAGATAAAAGAAATAAATTAGATTATTATATAAAACTTAATACTTCTTAATACTATAAAGCTAATAAGGCACTTATAAATTAACATTAGATAGCTAAGATAGTGCTTACTTATAATTATATAAAAGCATTTTTTTATGTTTTTTACTTTTAATAGAGCTTAATTTCTACTTACTTTTTTTTTTTACTAGCTTTTTCTCCTTCTTAACTTTAGTCTAGTTGCATCTAATTCTTCTCTAGCGTTTTACTTTAACACTATTACATAGGAATATTACCCTTAAGCAGTATGCTAGCTTATAGAGCAATTTAAATATAAAGATAAAATAGTACGTAGCCTAGATAGCACTAAGAGCACGCTTTTAGAGAAAGATAGAAGTGTATTATAAAAGAGATAAATTGCTGCTAAGCCTTACTTGTTAGAATTTATGCTTATATACAAAGCACAGGTTATATAACCTCTAAACAGGTTAGGTGAGGCTATACTAGCCTGTTCTAGGACATCCGGCCTTACATATAGTGCCTTAAGTGTTTAGAGGGCAGTTAGCTATTTATTACTCTTTTAAATGTACATTTTGTTAAAGCTATCTTATATATTAAACTTTATAAAGTGTGTTATTCTTTTTAGTTAGTTTATTAAACCTTAGGTCGGAGGCAGAGGGACGGAGGCCGAGGAGCCTATATACCCTGTGCCAAGCCCTTAGGGTACTCAGGGGTTGGATAGCTGTAACATAACTGTGACACTAACTACACTTCTAGCATAAGTAATTCTAGAGCTGTCTAGAAAGCTTTTGTGCTAAAGTGCTATAGGTGTCACGATTGTGCACAAGTAATGTTATAGAGCTTCACGGAAGTCTAGTTTAATTACTATGTAAGGTATTATAGTAGGTACAAGACGTTGTGTAAGGAATAAAAAGGTTTAGAAAGAAATTAGTAATTAAATACTTAGCTTAAAAGCCTAAGCACTTTAAGTATAAATTAAGCCTATTTTAGGTTTAGTTAGTGTTAAGGCAGTTTATACTTAAGTTTATGTCTATGTTATGTTATATTTATGTTAGACATGCACTAATAATACTCTAGTACACGTCTAATACAGTTATGTCTAGGATCTAGAGAAGATACTGTAACAGTACTCCCCCTCTTATTAAAAAGAGAATCCTTTACATTAGTAGTTCTAGCATTAGGTTGTCTTTGTTAAGGTACAGGTTTAGTTTAGATAAGTATTAGGCATAGAATTAGGTTACTATAGAGTTCTTTTGTAAGGCTTTTATAGGTTCTTACAACAGTTTGTTATATCTAGTCTATTTTATAAAGTATTTATAGATATATTTTTTCTTATTAAACTAGATCTATTTAACATTTTCTATAATATATTTTAGTTTATTATTTATAATAACAGGTTTAGGTAGCAGGTTTAGCTATTTAAGTAGATAGTTAGATTTAAAGGCTGCTTAGTGCAGCAACAATACATAGAACATAAGGTGTATCTTTATGCTGTTAGGTAGGATTAATTAGTAAGTGTGTAATAACACTATATAAGCTACTATAAAGGGGCTAAGGTTTTTCTAATTAAGTTTTTTTAATTATTAGTTTATTTAGATATTTCTAGTGTCTAGCTAGACCTTCTTGCTAGCTGCATATGCAGAGGTAGAGGTTTAAGATTAGTTTATGTACTCTTATTAAAAAGCTTAAGCCTATATAAGCTCTTTATAAACATATTTAGATATATTTTAGATCTTATTAATAAGTTTATTTATGTTTATTACTTATAAAGATTAATAAGTTAGTTAAATAGTATTTAAAAGTAGTTTAAATTTTATTTAAAAGTAGTATCTATAGTTTACTAAGAATAAGGATACTTATATTAATTTAAATGTTATGTTATTAGCTTTAAATTATGCTATAGCTAACTATTTTACTTAGTTATTTTACTAGTAGTTTATGTACACTTATAAAACTTATTTTATTACAGCATTTATGTTCTTAGTCTAGCTGTTAGTCTCTAGGTAAAAAGCTATAAATAAGTAAAAGACAATTTAAAGCTGTTTACAAAGTTTATCCTAGAAGGCTAAGACAAACTGTGTACCTCTGTCTAATATAATTATGTTAGGTAAGCTATAGTAAACTTATACATATTAGTAGAATAACTAGGCTATATTAAGGGCAGTTATAAAGGAACATAGTATTAAGTGTTAATACTTAGTTAAGTAATTAATAACTATTATAATATTTATATACTTTTTAGATAAAAGTAGGTTTATAATAAAATTAATTAATATGTCTTTTTAAGCTTATTTAAAAATTAGAAGTAGTTTAAGTAGGCTATTATACTTTTTCTAAAAGGCTCTTACTTTACAGTAAGTATAAGAACATAATATATATTAGCATACAGTATAGAACATGCAGGGCTAGTAGTACTCTCTCTGTAGTAGGTTAAGAGTCTTTTCTTTGCCTAGGTATCCTTTAACAAGCAAGTTATGTATAATTTAAAGTAGTTTAATTCTTAGTTTATTAAAATTAAAAATTATAAGTTAGTTATAGTAATATAGCTTACTATTTTAGTTTTTATAGTTAGCTAGTGTTACCTTTTTTAACTAACTAGCACTATTTTAGAGCAGGTCTAAAGTTTTTTAAATAAATTTATTATTTAAATACTTATTAGTAATAATTTAATTAATTATCTAATTTATTTTATTTAAGTTAAGGTCTAAAAATAGCTTAAGTTAGAGTAGAGTTTAGTGTAAAGCCTTTTATGCTTCTTTTTAAGTAAGAACGTCTTAAGATTGCCTTATAAAAGCATCTAGTTTCCTTCTATCTTAACTAGGATAATAAGTAATCTTAAAATTAAAATAGAACAAGTATTTAAACTAATAAGCTTATTAGTAGCTAAGTTATTTTATAGTTATAAAGTACTATAAGTTTTTATAGTTAGATAGAACCTGTATTAGATGCGCTGCACCTTCTAGTTTAGGTTGCTATTATTTAAAGTAGTGTACTATAGTAAGTAATTCTTTATTATAAATCTTATAATTGCCTTCTATAAGGCTTATTCTTTTTAAAAAGTATGTAATAGGCCTAATAGTCCTATCTAGCTTAGTCTAGAAAAGAACTCCTGCTACTACATAGTCTATGTCATAGTATCCTCCCTAGATCCTAGACATAACTGTATTAGATGCGTACTAGAGTATTATTAGTGCACGTCTAACATAAACACAACACAACATAGACATAAACTTAAGTATAAACTGCCTTAACACTAACTAAACCTAGAATAGGCTTAATTTATACCTAAAGCGCTTAGACTTCTAAGCTAAGTATTTAATTACTAATTTTCTTTTAAACCTTTCTATTCCTTACATAACGTCTTATAACTACTATAATACCTTATGTAGTAATTAAACTAGACCTCTATAAAGCTTTATAACTTTACTTATACATAATTATAACATTATGTTGTGTTAAAACTTTAGCTAAAAATAGCCTCTAAATCTAATTTAATAAGCTTAGTACTTACATAACTCTAAGCTATTAGAGTAAGCTAAAAAGCCTTTTAAAAAGCGCTTACTCTATAAGAAAGCTGCTACATTATAAGCTTTAAAGCTTTTTAAAAGGACTTTAAAAAACAGCTTTATGTTGTTAAGTAGTCTGTTTCTACTTTAACTTTTATTATAGTAGTAGGAACTAAGAACTTACTAGCCTTAAAGCCTACCTAGAAGTCTAGAGATAGCTTAACTCCCTCCTGCCTAACACTGCCTACAACCTGTAACCCCTTTAACCTAGTAATAAAATCTAACTAACTCCCTAATCCCTTGCTGTTTAACAGAAAATAAAAAGACCTACTTTCCTTCCTACATAAGCTCTAATATAAACTTAAAGGAAATATAGACTAATTCCCCTCTAAACACTTTTAGTTACTATATGCCTACTTTTAACTTAACTATAACATAATAGCCTTAATTAACTTACTAATAAATAAAGATATTATTAACTTAGATTAATTTATAGTGTTTTTATAAGTAACTTATAAAAACCTAAATAAAAAATTAACAGCCCTAAGTTACCTAAACACTTTATAATAAAAATAAAAAAGCTTTACTTTACACTTTACTAAGTTCTACTAACTTACATCTAATATAGGCCTAAATAAAATAGGTCTAATAACAGCCCTATGTAACTCCCTCTTAACTAAACTGTAACACGCTATAGTAGAAGAACCCCTCCTAAACAACCTTAACGCGTATGCAAACTTAATTGCTACCTATAATAATAACATAAGGTTCCTCCCTATATAAGCCTTAATACGCCCCTAAACTAGCGCAGTTGCAAATAAGAACTCTAACATAATAAAAATTAATTTAAATTATGCTTTAGTTAGTTTTAAAAAGTGTAAAAATTATAAAAAAAAAAGTTAATACTTTAAGTGTAGTAAGTATAGTTATATCTTCTAAAACTGCTTTATTTCTCTTCTTTAAGTCTACGCAAGTAGCGCTGCTAGCACTTATTAAAGATTTTTACTATTCTAATTTTATTTTTATAAGGGCTTTAACTTGTATTTAAGCTTTAATCCTCTTTACTACTCTTAACATAGCTGCAGCTATAGCAGTAGGAGCCTGCAAAAAGGCTTGTCCTAGGGCTAAGTTGCCTTCTAGGACTAATTTAACACTAGATCTTTGCTAACTTATAGGCTAAGTCTCTTACTAATAACTAAAAGTACTAAGTTAATATTTCTATATGTTTATAATAAAGAACTATATTAGCCCTAATATAAGCTTTTATTAACTTAAGAGTAAACAGCATAGGTTATATTAATAGAGAACTAGCATGTAAACTAAATTTCTAATTAACACTACTTACCTAAACAATTTACTTAACTAGATTTAATAAAAAATAACTTAAAAAAGGTTCTATCTCTTATACTATAACTATTATAATTACTTACTAACACTATAAGAAGCAGATTAAGCTCTATGTAATAAACATAGAATGTTATAACCTAATCCTAGAACAACTATAGCTGTATTAGCATAAAGTTGCCTTTAATTACTAAAAGTAAGTTCTAAACTTTAACTCTTTCTAATGCTAAAATATATGCTTACACTTACACCTAAATAACACCTAAGTAGCACTTAATATAAAAGGTCTTTAGACTTACTTCTTAATAACCTAAAAAAGAACTACTTAAGCAAGGCTAATAAGCTAGGCCTTTTACTAAGATAAGCTATGTAAAATAATTTAATAACTACTTAAACCTAAAAAAAAAAGCCTTTAAGAAATCTCTACCTACCTAATTTAAACATAAACTAGGACTTAAACAGTAGATAGACATCTGCTACATAGAACCTACCCTGTTTATAACTCTAGCTTAATAACTAGATTATAAAATCTACATAGTTATAATTTCTAATATAGACTAAGCTCTAGCTCTCTAAAAACGCACTAACTTAAAAATAATAGTCCTTTAAGACTACTATAACCTGTTATATGTCTTCTTTTAAAATAAGTCTAATAAGCTTTTAATACAATGTCTGTATAATTACTAGATAACCTTTAAGCCTAGTAAATAACCTAGTTATAGGCTACTGTATAAGATGTTACTAAATAAATTAAAAGTGCTCTAAAAATACCTTAACAAGAACCTAAAAAAAGAGTTTATTTAAGCTAGCTTCTTACTAGTAGTGTTACCTATACTATTTATAAAAAAACTTAAAGGTAGGCTCTAATTCTGCGTTAACTACTAAGAACTAAACACTATTACTATTAAAAACTAATACTTAATTCCCTTTTTACAGGAAACCCTAAGCTAACTAAGTAAAGTAAAGTATTTTATAAAGTTAGATATTATTGCTGCCTTTAACAAGCTAAAAATAGCAAAAGGTAATAAGTAGCTAACAGTGTTTTAAACTTAATACAGACTATTTAAGTACCTAGTAAT
Source organism: Lindgomyces ingoldianus (assembly GCF_010093535.1). Taxonomy (NCBI): domain Eukaryota; kingdom Fungi; phylum Ascomycota; class Dothideomycetes; order Pleosporales; family Lindgomycetaceae; genus Lindgomyces; species Lindgomyces ingoldianus. Next base: position 68,215 of record NW_022985222.1, on the reverse strand, counting down.
GCCCTTTAGCTTAGCTAACACGCCTAGTACTTTTTAACATTTTATAAACAACTTGCTTTAACCCTACCTAGACATGTTCTGCACTGCGTATATTAATAATATTCTAATTTATAGTAATAGCCTTTTAGAGCACAAACAGCATGTACGCCTAGTGCTAAAAGCTATAGAAGAAGCAGGTCTGCAACTTAACATAGACAAATGTAAGTTCTACTAATTAAAGGTTATGTATTTAGAATATGTAATCTCTATAGATAGCATCTAAATAGACCCTGTTAAGGTTTAGACTGTGCTAGATTAGCAATACCTAAAGAACATAAAGAACATTTAAGCCTTTATAAAATTTACTAACTTTTACTAATAATTTATTAACAACTTTTTATAGTAAGTAAGCCCTATAATTACACTTACTAAGAAAAAGATTTAATTTAACTTTAACTTAAATTACTAATAGTTCTTTAACTAGCTAAAGAAAGCCTTTACTAAAGCCTTAATACTCTGCTACTTTAACTTTAAACTACTAATACTTGTAGAAGCTAATGCCTTAGACTACGTAGTAGCAGGAGTTCTCTCCTAGACTAAGCTAGACAGAACTATTAGGCCTATTATATACTTCTTAAAAAGAATAAGTCTTGCAGAAAGCAATTATAAGATCTATAATAAAGAATTACTTGCTATAGTACACTGCTTTAAATAATAGCAACCTAAACTAGAAGGTGCAGCGCATCTAATATAGGTCTTATCTAACTATAAGAACTTATAGTACTTTGCAACTACAAAACAACTTAGCTACTAATAAGCCTGTTAGTCTAAATACCTGTTCTATTTTAATTTTAAGATTACTTATTATCTTAGTTAAGATAAAAAGAAACTAGATGCCCTTACAAGGCAATTCTAAGACATCCCTGCTTAGAAAGAAGTATAAAAGGCTTAACACTAAACTTTACTCTAACTTAAGCTATTTTTAAACTTTAACTTAAACAAAATAAATTAGATAATTAATTAGATTATTACTAATAAGTATTTAAATAATAAATTTATTTAAGAAACTTTAGACCTACTCTAAAATAGTGCTAGTTAGTTAAAGAAGGTAACACTAGCTAACTACAAAAACTAAAATAGTAAGCTGTATTACTATAACTAACTTGTAATTCTTAATTTTAATAAACTAAGAATTAAACTACTTTAAATTATATATAACTTGCCTGTTAAAGGACACCTAGGCAGAGGAAAGACTCTTAACCTACTACAGAGAGAGTACTACTAGCCCCGCATGTTCTATACTGTACGCTAATACATATTATGTTGCTATACTTGCTGTAAAGTAAAGGCCTCTTAAAAAAGGTATAATAGCCTGCTTAAACTACTTCTAATCTCTAAACAAGCTTAGAAAAACATATTAATTAATTTTATTATAGACCTACTTTTATCTAAAAGGTATATAAATATTATAGTAGTTATTAATTACTTAACTAAGTATTAACACTTAATACTATATTCCTTTATAACTGCCTTTAATATAGCCTAGTTATTCTACTAATGCGTATAAGTTTACTATAGCCTGCCTAACATAATTATATTAGACAGAGGTACACAGTTTGTCTTAGCCTTCTAGAATAAACTCTATAAATAGCTTTAAATTATCTTTTATCTATCTACAGCTTTTTACCTAGAGACTAATAGCTAGACTAAGAACATAAATGCTGTAATAAAATAAGTCCTACAAGTGTACATAAACTACTAGTAAGATAACTAGGTAAAATAGTTAGCTATAGCATAGTTTAAAGCTAATAACATAACATCTAAATTAACGCAAGTATCTCTGTTTTTAGTAAACTACAGATACTACCCCTAAATAAGATTTAAACTACCTTTAAATACCCTCTAACTAACTTATTAATTTATATAAGTAATAGACATAAATAGACTTATTAATAAAATTTAAAATATATCTAAATATATTTATAAAGAGCTTACATAGGCTTAAGCTTTTTAATAAGAGTATGTAAACTAATTCTAAACTCTTGCCCCTGCGTATGCAGCTGGCAAGAAGGTCTAGCTAGACGCTAGAAATATCTAAATAAACTAATAATTAAATAAACTTAATTAGAAAAACCTTAGCCTCTTTATAGTAGCCTATATAGTCTTATTGCATGCTTACTAATTAATCCTACCTAACAGCATAAAGATACACCCTGTGTTCTACGTATTGTTGCTGCGCTAAGCAGCCTCTAAATCTAACTATCTACCTAAACAGCTAAACCTGCTACTTAAACCTATTATTATAAATAACAAACTAAAATATGTTATAGAAGACGTTAAATAGATTTAGTTTAATAAAAAGAAACATATCTATAAATACCTTATAAAATAGACTAGATATAATAAACTGTTGTAGGAACCTGTAGAAGCCTTGCAAGAGAACTTTATAGTAACCTAATTCTACGCCTAATACCTATCTAAACTAAACTTGTACCCTAATAAAGACAACCTAATGCTAGAACTACTAATATAAAGGATTCTTTTCCTAATAAAAGAGAAGGTACTGTTACAGTATCCTCTCTAGATCCTAGACATAACTATATTAGATGTGTACTAGAGTATTATTAGTGCACATCTAACATAAATATAACACAACATAGACATAAACTTAAGCATAAACTGCTTTAACACTAACTAAACTTAGAATAGGCTTAATTTATACTTAAAGCGCTTAGACTTCTAATCTAAGTATTTAATTACTAATTTTCTTCTAAACCTTCCTGTTCCTCACACAATGTCTTGTACCTACTATAATACCTCACGTAGTAATTAAACTAGACCTCCGTGAAGCTCTATAACTGTCACGGTATCCTCTCTAGATCCTAGACATAACTGTATTAGACGCGTACTAGAGTATTATTAGTGCACGTCTAACACAAACACAACACAACATAGACATAAACTTAAGCATAAACTGCTTTAACACTAACTAAACCTAAAACAGGCTTAATTTATACCTAAAGCGCTTAGACTTCTAAGCTAAGTATTTAATTACTAATTTCCTTTTAAACCTTCTTATTCCTTACACAATGTCTTGTACCTACTATAATACCTTACATAGTAATTAAACTAGACTTTTGTAAAGCTTTATAACCTTACTTGTGCATAATTATAACATTACATTATATTAAAACTCTAGCTAAGAATAGCCTTTAAATCTAATCTAATAAGCTTAGTACTTGCATAACTTTAAGCTATTAAAGCAAGCTAAGAAGCTTTCTAAGAAGCGCTTACTTTATAAAAAAGCTGCTACATTATAAGCTTTAAAGCTTTTTAAAAAGACTTTAAAAAACAGCTTTATGTTATTAAGTAGTCTATTTCTGCCTTAACTTTTATTATAGTAGTAGGAACTAAGAACTTACTAGCCTTAAAGCTTACCTAGAAGTCTAGAGATAGCTTAACTTTTTTCTGCCTAATGCTGCCTACAACCTATAACTCTTTTAATTTAGTAATAAAATCTAACTAACTCCTTAATTCTCTGCTGTTTAATAGAAAATAGAAAGACTTACTTTCTTTCTTACATAAGCTCTAATATAAACTTAAAGAAAACATAGACTAATTCCTCTTTAAACACTTCTAGTTATTATATACTTACTTTTAACTTAACTATAATGTAACAGCCTTAATTAACTTACTAATAGATAAAAATATTATTAACTTAGATTAATTTATAGTGTTTTTATAAGTAACTTATAGAGACTTAAATAAAAAGTTAACAGCCTTAAGTTACTTAAATACTTTATAATAAGAAAAGAAAAGCTTTACTTTACACTTTACTAAGTTCTACTAACTTGCATTTAATATAAGCCTAAATAAAATAAGTCTAATTATAGCTTTATATAACTCCCTCTTAACTAAACTGTAACACGCTATAGTAGGAGAACCTCTTCTAAACAACTTTAACGCGTATGCAAACCTAATTGCTACTTATAATAATAACATAAGGTTCCTCCCTATACAAGCCCTAATACACCCCTAAACTAGCGCAGTTACAAATAAGAACTTTAATGTAATAAAAATTAATTTAAATTATGCTTTAGTTAGTTTTAAAAAGTGTAAAGATTATAGAAAGAAAAGTTAATACTTTAAGTATAGTAAGCATAGTTATATTTTCTAAAACTGCTTTATTCTTCTTTCTTAAGTCTATATAAGTAGCGCTGCTAGCACTTATTAAAGATTCTTACTATTTTAATCTTATTTTTATAAGAGCTTTAACTTATATTTAAGCCCTAATCTTTTTTACTACTCTTAATGTAGCTGCAGCTATAGCAGTAGAAGCCTGTAAAAAGGCTTGTTCTAGGGCTAAGTTGCCCTTTAAAACTAATTTAACACTAGATTTTTACTAACTTATAGGCTAAGTTCTCTACTAATAACTAAAAGTACTAAGTTAATATTTCTATATATTTATAATAAAGAACTGTATTAGCTCTAATATAGGCTTTTATTAACTTAGAAGTAAACAGTATAGGTTACATTAATAAAAAACTAGCGTGTAAACTAAATTTTTAATTAATACTACTTACCTAAATAATTTACTTAACTAAATTTAATAGAAAATAACTTAAAGAAGGTTTTATCTTCTGTACTATAACTATTATAATTACTTACTAATACTACAAGAAGTAAATTAAGCTTTATGTAATAAACACAGGATGTTATAACTTAATCCTAGGACAACTATAGCTATATTAGCACAAAGTTGCCTTTAATTACTAAGAGTAAGTCTTAAACTTTAACTCTTTCTAATGCTAAAATATATGCTTACACTTATACCTAAACAACACCTAAGTAGCACTTAATACAAAAGGTTTCTAGACTTACTTTTTAATAACCTAGAAAAGAACTACCTAAGTAAGGCTAATAAGCTAGGCCTTTTACTAAGATAAGCTATGTAAAATAATTTAACAACTACTTAAACCTAAAAAAAAGAAAGCCTTTAAAAAATTTTTACTTACTTAATTTAGACATAAACTAGGACTTAAATAGTAGATAGACATCTGCTACATAGGACCTGCCTTATTTATAACTCTAGCTTAATAACTAAATTATAAAATCTACATAGTTATAATTTCTAATATAGACTAAGCTTTAGCTCTCTAAAAACGCACTAATCTAAGGATAATAGTTTTTTAAGACTACTATAACTTATTATATGTTTTTTTCTAAGATAAGTCTAATAAGCTTTTAATATAATGTTTATATAATTACTAAATAACTCTTAAGCCTAGTAAACAACCTAGTTATAGGCTACTGTATAGGATGTTACTAAATAAATTAAAAGTGCTCTAAAAATACTTTAATAAAAACTTAAAAAAAAGTTTATTTAAGCTAGCTTTTTACTAGTAGTGTTACTTATACTATTTATAAAAAAACCTAGGGGTAGGCTTTAATTCTGTGTTAACTACTAAAGACTAAACACTATTACTATTAAAAACTAATACTTAATTCCCTTTTTATAAGAAACTCTAAGCTAACTAAGTAAAGCAAAGTATTTTATAAAGTTAGATATTATTACTACCTTTAATAAGCTAAGAATAGTAAAGGGTAATAAGTAGCTAATAGTGTTTTAGACCTAATACAGACTATTTAAGTACCTAGTAATGCCCTTTAGCTTAGCTAACACGCCTAGTACTTTTTAATATTTTGTAAATAACTTGCTCTAACCCTACTTAGATGTGTTTTACACTGTGTATATTAACAACATTTTAATCTATAGTAATAGCCTTTTAGAGCACAAACAGCATGTACGCCTAGTGCTAAAGGCTATAGAAGAAGTAGGTCTGTAACTTAATATAGACAAATGCAAGTTCTACTAATTAAAGGTTATGTATTTAGGATATGTAATTTTTATAGATAGCATTTAAATAGACTCTATTAAGGTTTAGACTATACTAGATTAGTAATACCTAAAGGACATAAAAAATGTGTAAGCCTTTATAAAATTTACTAACTTCTACTAATAATTTATTAATAACTTTTTGTAGTAAGTAAGCTCTATAATTACACTTACTAAGAAAAAGATTTAATTTAACTTTAACTTAAATTACTAATAGTCCTTTAACTAGCTAAAAAAAGCCTTTACTAAAGCTTTAATACTCTACTACTTTAACTTTAAACTACTAATACTTGTAGAAGCTAATGCCTTAGACTATGTAGTAGCAGGAGTTCTTTTCTAGACTAAGCTAGATAAGACTATTAGGCCTATTACATATTTCTTAAAAAGAATAAGTTTTATAGAAGGTAATTATAAAATCTATAATAAAAAATTACTTGCTATAGTACACTGCTTTAAATAATAGCAACCTAAACTAGAAGGTGTAGCGCATTTAATATAGGTCCTATCTAACTATAAGAACTTATAGTACTTTGCAACTATAAAATAACTTAGCTACTAATAAGCCTATTAGTTTAAATACTTATTTTATTTTAATTTTAAAATTACTTATTATTTTAGTTAAAATAAAGAGAAACTAGATGCCTTTATAAGGCAATCCTAAGACATCTTTGCTTAAAAAGAAGTGTAAAAGGCTTAACACTAAACTCTACTTTAACCTAAGCTATTTTTAAACCTTAACCTAAATAAAATAAATTAGATAATTAATTAAATTATTACTAATAAGTATTTAAATAATAAATTTATCTAAGAAACCTTAGGCCTACTCTAAAACAGCGCTAGTTAGTTAAAAAAGGTAACACTAGCTAACTATAAAAACTAAAATAGTAAGCTATATTACTATAACTAACTTATAATCCCTAATTTTAATAAACTAAGAATTAAACTACTCTAAATTGTACACAACTTGCCTGTTAGAGAACACTTAGGCAGAGAAAAGACTCTTAACCTACTACAGAGAAAGTACTACTAGCCCTGCATGTTCTATACTGTACGCTAATACGTATTATGTTGCTATACTTACTGTAAAGTAAAGGCCTTTTAAGAAAGGTATAATAGCCTGCTTAAACTGCTTCTAATCTTTAAATAAGCTTAGAAAAATATATTAATTAATTTTATTATAGACCTACTTTTATCTAAAGGGTATATAAATATTATAGTAGTTGTTAATTACTTAACTAAGTATTAACACCTAATACTATGTTCCTTTATAACTGCCTTTAATATAGCCTAGTTATTTTACTAATACATATAAGTTTACTATAGCCTGCCTAACATAATTATATTAGATAGAGGTACATAGTTTGTCTTAGCCTTCTAGAACAAACTTTATAAATAGCTCTAAATTATCTTTTATTTATTTACAGCTTTTTACCTAGAGACTAACAGCTAGACTAAAAATGTAAACACTATAATAAAATAAGTCTTATAAGTGTATATAAACTACTAGTAAAATAACTAGGTAAAATAGTTAGCTATAGCATAGTTTAAAGCTAATAACATAATATCTAAATTAATATAAGTATTCTTGTTTTTAGCAAACTATAGATACTACTTTTAAATAAAATTTAAACTACTTTTAAATACCCCCTAACTAACTTATTAATTTATATAAGTAATAGATGTAAATAGACTTATTAATAAGATTTAAAATATATCTAAATACATTTATAAAGAGCTTACATAGGCTTAAGCTTTTTAATAAAAGTATGTAAACTAATCCTAAACCTCTGCCCCTGTGTATGTAGCTAGCAAAAAGGTCTAGCTAGACGCTAGAAATATCTAAATAAACTAATAATTAAAGAAACTTAATTAGAAGAACTTTAGCCCTTTTATAGTAGCCTATATAGTCTTATTACACACTTACTAATTAATTCTACCTAACAGCATAAAGATACACCCTGTGTTCTACATATTATTGCTGCGCTAAGCAGCCTCTAAATCTAACTATCTACCTAAACAGCTAAACCTGCTACCTAAACCTGTTATTATAAATAATAAACTAGAATATATTATAAAAGACATTAAATAAATCTAGTTTAATAAGAAGAAACATATCTATAAATACTTTATAAAATAGACTAGATACAACAAACTATTATAGAAACCTATAAAAGCCTTATAAAAGAACTCTGCAGTAACCTAATTCTACACTTAATACCTATCTAAACTAAACCTGTACCTTAATAAAGACAACTTAATGCTAAAACTACTAATGTAAAGGATTCCCTTTCTAATAAAAGGGGGGGTACTGTTACAGTATCCTCTCTAGATCCTAGACATAACTATATTAGACGCGTACTAGAGTATTATTAGTGCACGTTTAACATAAACATAACACAACATAGACATAAACTTAAGCATAAACTACTTTAACACTAACTAAACCTAAAATAGGCTTAATTTATACCTAAAGCGCTTAGACTTTTAAGCTAAGTATTTAATTACTAATTTCCTTTTAAACCTTTCTATTCCTCACACAACGTCTTGTACCTACTATAATACCTCACGTAGTAATTAAACTAGACCTCCGTGAAGCTCTATAACCTTACTTGTGCACAATCGTGACAATAACCTTACTTGTGCACAATTATAACAGTCTAAGGCATTAGCTTCTACAAGTATTAGTAGTTTAAAGTTAAAGTAGTAGAGTATTAGAGCTTTAGTAAAGGCTTTCTTTAGCTAGTTAAAAGACTATTAGTAATTTAAGTTAAAGTTAACTTAAATCTCTTTCTTAGTAAGTGTAATTATAAGGCTTACTTACTATAAAAAGTTATTAATAAATTATTAGTAAAAGTTAGTAAATTTTATAAAAGCTTAAACATCTTTTATGTCTTTTAAGTATTACTAATCTAGCACAGTCTAAACCTTAATAGGGTCTATTTAGATGCTATTTATAAAGATTACATATCTTAAATATATAACCTTTAATTAGTAGAACTTACATTTGTTTATGTTAAGTTACAGACCTACTTCTTTTATAGCCTTTAGCACTAGGCGTACATGCTGTTTGTACTCTAAAAGCCTATTACTATAAATTAGAATATTATTAATATACACAGTGTAGAATATGTCTAGGTAGAGTTAGAGTAAGTTATTTATAAAATGTTAAAAAGTACTAGGCGTGTTAGCTAAGCTAAAGAGCATTACTAGGTACTTAAATAGTCTGTATTAAGTCTAAAACACTATTAGCTACTTATTACCTTTTACTATTTTTAGCTTATTAAAGGCAGTAATAATATTAAACTTTATAAAATACTTTTTTTTACTTAGTTAGCTTAGAGTATTCTATAAAAAAGAAATTAACTATTAGTTTTTAATAGTAATAGCATTTAGTTTTTAGTAGTTAACATAGAATTAAAGCCTACTTTTAAGTTTTTTTATAAATAGTATAAGTAACACTACTAGTAAGAAGCTAGCTTAAATAAACTTTTTTTTTAGGTTCTTATTAAGGTATTTTTAAAGCACTTTTAATTTATTTAGTAACATCTTATATAGTAGCCTATAACTAGGTTGTTTACTAGGCTTAAAAGTTATTTAGTAATTATATAAATGTTATATTAAAAGCTTATTAGACTTGTCTTAAAAAAAACATATAATAAGTTATAATAGTCTTAAAAAACTATTATTCTTAAGTTAGTATGTTTTTAGAGAGCTAGAGCTTAGTCTATATTAGAAATTATAACTACATAGATTTTGTAATCTAGTTATTAAGCTAGGGTTATAAATAAAGCAGGTTCTATGTAGCAGATATCTATCTGCTGTTTAAGTCTTAGTTTATGTTTAAATTAAGTAAGTAAAATTTTTTTAAAGGCTTTTTTTTTTAGGTTTAAGTAGTTATTAAATTATTTTACATAGCTTATCTTAGTAAAAGGCCTAGCTTATTAGCCTAGCTTAGGTAGTTCTTCTCTAGGTTATTAAAGAGTAAGTCTAGAGACCTTCTATATTAAGTGCTACTTAAGTGTTATTTAGGTGTAAGCGTAAGCATATATCTTAGCATTAAAAAAAGTTAAAGTTTAGAACTTACTTTTAGTAATTAAAGGCAACTTTATGCTAATACAGCTATAGTTGTTCTAAAATTAGGTTATAATGTTCTATGTTTATTACATAAAGCTTAATCTACTTCTTATAGTGTTAGTAAGTAATTATAATAGTTATAGTATAAAAAATAAAACCTTTTTTAAGTTATTTTCTATTAAATCTAGTTAAGTAAATTATTTAAGTAAGTAGTGTTAATTAAAGATTTAGTTTACATGCTAGTTTTTTATTAATATAACCTATACTATTTACTTTTAAGTTAATAAAAGCTTATATTAGGGCTAATATAGTTGTTTATTATAAATATATAAGAATATTAACTTAGTACTTTTAGTTATAAGTAGAGGACTTAGCTTATAAGTTAGCAAAGATCTAGTGTTAAATTAGTTCTAAGAGGTAACTTAGCCTTAAGACAAGCCTTTTTATAGGCTTCTACTGCTATAGCTGTAGCTATGTTAAGAGTAGCAAAGAAGATTAAAGCTTAAATATAAGTTAAAGCCTTTATAAAAATAAAAATAAAATAGTAAAAATTTTTAATAAGTGCTAGCAGCGCTACTTGCGTAGACTTAAAAAAAAAATAAAGTAGTTTTAAAAAATATAACTATACTTACTATACTTAAAGCATTAACTTTTCTTTTTATAATTTTTACACTTTTTAAAACTAATAAGAGCATAATTTAAATTAATTTTTATTATGTTAAAGTTTTTATTTACAACTGCGCTAGTTTAGAGGCGTATTAGGGCTTGTATAGAGAGAAACTTTATGTTATTATTATAGGTAGTAATTAGGTTTACATACATATTAAGGTTGTTTAAAAGAGGTTCTTTTACTATAGCGTGTTACAGTTTAGTTAAGAGGGAGTTATATAAAGCTATAATTAGACTTATCTTATTTAGGCTTATATTAGATGCAAGTTAGTAGAACTTAGTAAAGTATAAAGTAAAGCTTTTTTTTTATTATAAAGTGTTTAGGTAACTTAAGGCTATTAACTTTTTATTTAAGTTTTTATAAGTTACTTATAAAAATACTATAAATTAATCTAAGTTAATAATATCTTTATTTATTAGTAAGTTAATTAAGGCTATTATGTTATAGTTAAGTTAAAAGTAGGCATATAGTAACTAGAAGCATTTAAAGAGAAATTAGTCTATATTTTTTTTAAGTTTATATTAGAGCTTATATAGAAAGAAAAGTAAGTCTTTCTATTTTCTATTAAACAGTAGGGGATTAGAGAGTTAGTTAGATTTTATTACTAAATTAGAAAGGTTACAGGTTGTAGGCAGCATTAGATAAAAAAGAGTTAAGCTATCTCTAGACTTCTAAGTAGGCTTTAAGGCTAGTAAGTTCTTAGTTCTTACTACTATAATAAAAGTTAAAGTAGAAATAGACTACTTTATAATGTAAAGCTATTCTTTAAAGTCCTTTTAAAAAGCTTTTAAGCTTATAACATAGTAGCTTTTTTATAAAGTAAGCGCTTTTTAAAAGGCTTTTTAGCTTACTCTAATAGCTTAATGTTATGTAAGTACTAAGCTTATTAGATTAAATTTAGAGGCTATTTTTAGCTAAAGTTTAGATATAATGTAATGTTATAATTATACACAAGTAAGGTTATAAAGCTTTACAGAAGTCTAGTTTAATTACTATGTAAAGTATTATAGTAAGTATAAGATGTTATGTAAGAAATAGAAAGGTTTAGAAGAAAATTAGTAATTAAATACTTAGCTTAGAAGCCTAAGCGCTTTAAGTATAAATTAAGCCTATTCTAGGTTTAGTTAGTGTTAAGGCAGTTTATGCTTAAGTTTATGTCTTTGTTGTGTTGTGTTTATATTAGACGTGCACTAATAATACTCTAGTACGCGTCTAATACAGTTATGTCTAGGATCTAGGGAGGATACCGTGACAATAGGTTTTATTATTAAAGGGGAACTATTTCTCTTCTTTTTTAACATTTATAATAACGTACTTTACAGGCGAGTTGCTTACACACCTAAGTTACTTACTTTTGCTAAGACCTTACTAAACTACTCTTTTTACACTAATGCATTTCTAACAACACTACTTAGATGTGCTAAAAGAATGTTAGATACAGCTTATGCTCTAAGCTTTTAAATAAGACATAAAATTCTTAAAGAAATATGCTGCAGCTATGTACAGAGTCTCTTAAAAGATAATAAATAACTATAGCACTAGATAACTTTTACAAGCTAATTCTATAGCTAACTTATAAAGGCTAAGTAATAAGAAGAAGTAGGTAATTATTAAGACTATACTTAAGCTATATGCGCAAGGATTTTCCTTTTAGATAGCATTTATAGCTAATATAGCTAATTCTTTGCGCGCTAAGCATAATCTAGGCTATGTTAGCATAAACTAGCCTAGTATGTTTAGAAAGTGTTATCTAGACTTTAAAGTAATGTTTATGTGTAGTATAACTATAAGAGAGCTTTTTATAAAAGTCCTACAGTAATTTAGAGCAGGTTTAGCCTTGTAATAAATATTAAAGCTAAGTATAACATCTAGAATAATAACATATATAACTTTAGTAAGATAGGCTTTATTATAGGCTAAATATCTATTAACTATACTTACGCTTAAAACTTTACTTTAAGCTTTAAATAACACTTTATAAATATACTAGACTAGTTTATGCTAACATAGCCTAGATAACACTTAGCGCGCAAAGAATTAGCTATATTAGCTATAAATGCTATTTAAGGGGAAAATTCTTATACATATAGCTTAAGTATAGTCTTTATAATTACCTGCTCCTTCTTATTACCTAGCCTTTATAAGTTAGCTGTAGAATTAGCTTATAAAAGTTGTCTAGCGCTATAGTTATTTATTGTCTTTTAAAAGACTTTATATAACGTACCTAACAGGTTAGCCGGCCACTTTTGCCAAGCCTCTACTAAACTCTACCTATCTACATAATGCCTTAATAACAACACTAGATTAAATTTTCTAAAGAATGTTAAATACAGCTTACTTTTTAGGCTTTTAAATAAAACTTAAAACTCTTCTTATAACACGCTGCAGCTATCTATAATGTCTCTTATATAACACTAAGTAATTAACACGCTAGACAGCCTTTATAAGTAAAATGCTAGCCTAAATTAAGAAATCTAACTAAGCTTAAAAAAAAAGTAGTTATTAAGTATATACTTAAGCTTATTACACGCAGATTTTCCTTTAGGCTTACAGCTATAGCTAATATAGCTAATTCCTTACGCGTAGAGCGTAATCTAGGCTAGGTTAGCTTAAACTAGCCTAGTATATAGGTTAAGCACTGCTCTAAGTTTATAATAAAGTTTAATTATAAGTATAATTATAAAAGAGTATTTTATAAAGATCTAGAGGTTATCTAAAGCTAGTTTTACCTAGTAGCTAACATAAAAGCTAAGTACAGTATCCAGAATAAAGATATATATATAACTTTAATAGGTTAAGCTTTATAAGAGGCTAGATATTAACTAGAGTAGTTATTATAGCTTTAAAGAGATAAAGACAGCTAAAAGTAATATAGCAAGATAATAGAAAGTAGACAACAGTTATTTAAGGCATTAATATAATAAAGTAGGCTATTTTACTTTTTATTATTTTTAAGAGCTGCTATTACTTTTTTACTTAATATAAGAGAAAGAATCTGCTTTAGAACTAGATTATTATAGTCTTTAAAAATAGCTAGATAATAAATAAGCTTAGGCTATAGTAGTTAAAGCACCTTAATAAGCATATAAAAAAAATTTGTAGGCGCTTATTAGCTTTTCATTATTAATAGCTATAAAAGCTAACGTACTTTATAGGCAAGTTGCTTACACACCTAAGTTGCTTACTTTTGCTAAGACCCTACTACACTACTTTTTCTACACTAATACATTCCTAACAACACTACTTAGACATGTTAAAGGAATATTAAATGTAGCTTATACTTTAAGCTTTTAAATAAAATGTAACACTTTTTAAGTAACACACTACAGCTATCTATAGAGTCTTTTAAAAGATAATAAGTAACTAACACGCTAAACAACCTTTTTAAGCTAATTATATAGCTAACTTATAAAAGCTAGATAATAATAAGAAGTAAGTAATTATTTAGCACATACTTAAGCTAAATGCGCAAGAATTTCCCCCCTAGCTAGCAGCTGTAGCTAATATATCTAGTTCTTTACATGCTAAGCATAATATAAGCTATATTAGTATAAACTAGCTTAATATAATTATTAAGTGTTACTTAAAGCTTAAAGTAAAGTTTAAGTGTAAGTATAACTATAAAAAAGCTTTTTATAAAAATCTTATAGTAATTTAAAGCTAGTTTAACTTTATAAAGAATATTAAAGCTAAGTATAGCATCTAGAATAATAACACATATAACTTTAATAAAATAAAGTTTATAATAGGCTAAATATCTACTAAAGCAGTTGTTATAAGTTTAGAGAGATAAGGATAGCTAAAAGTAGTCTAGCTAAGTAACTAGAAGTAGACAACAGCTATCTAGGGCATTAATGCTAAAAGGTAGGCTATTTTACTTTTTATTATTTTCTAAAGTAGCAACTACTTTTTAAACTAGTATTAAAAAAATCTACTTTAGAATTAAGTTATTATAATCTTTAAGCGTAGCTAGACTACTAATTAGCTTAGTCTAGACTAGTTAAAGGACTTTAATATATATATAAAAAAGTGTACTGTTAGCACCTACTATTTGTTAGTTATTAATAGCTATAAAAGCTATAACTTACTTTATTTTTAGTAATACTATAAAGATAATAAAATTATTACTATTTATATACTTTTTTACTTAACGTACTTCATGGGCGAGTTGCTCACACACCTGAGTTGCTTACTTTTGCTAAGACCCCACTAAACCACCTTTCCTACACTAATGCATTCCCCACAACACTACTTAGACGCGCTAAAAGAATGTTAGATACAGCTTGCGCTCTAAGCTTTTAAATAAGACATAAAACTCTTAAAGAAATGTGCTATAGCTATGTGTAGGGTCTTATAAAAGATAATAAATAACTACAGCGCTAGACAACCTTTATAAGCTAATTCTACAGCTAAATTACAAAGGCTAGGCAATAAAAAGAAGTAGGTAATTGTTAAGACTATACTTAAGCTATATGCGCAAGGAATTTCCCCTTAGATAGCATTTGTAGCTAATATAGCTAATTCTTTGCGCGCTAAGCGTAATCTAGGCTATGTTTACATAAACTAGCCTAGTATGTTTATAAAGCGTTATTTAGAGCTTAAAGTAAAGTTTTAAGTGTAAGTATAGTTAAGAGATATCTAGCTAATTATAAACCCTATCTTGCTAAAGTTGTACATGTTATTATCCTAGATGCTATACTTAGCTTTAATATTCTCTATAAGGCTAAACCTGCTCTAAATTACCCTAGGACTCTTGTAGAGGGCTCTTTTATAGTTATACTTACGCTTAAATGTTACTTTAAGCTCTAAATAACGCTTTATAAACGTACTAGGCTAGTTTATGCAAACATAGCCTAGATTATGCTTAGCGCGCAAAGAATTAGCTATATTAGCTATAAATGCTATCTAAGGGGAAATTCCTTACGCATATAGCTTAAGTATAGTCTTAACAATTACCTGCTCCTTTTTATTGCCTAGCCTCTGTGATTTAGCTGTAGAATTAGCTTATAAAGGTTGTCTAGCGCTATAGTTATTTATTATCTTTTATAAGACCTTGCACATAGCTATAGCACATTTCTTTAAGAGTTTTATGTCTTATTTAAAAGCTTAGAGCGCAAGCTGTATCTAACGTTCTTTTAGCGCGTCTAAGTAGTGTTGTAGGGAATGCATTAGTGTAGGAAGGGTAGTTTAGTGGGGTCTTAGCAAAAGTAAGCGACTCAGGTGTGTGAGCAACTTGCCTATAAAGTACGTTATTACGCTTTTTATAGCTACTTAATATAGGTTATTTTACTTTTTTAAAAAAAGTATATAAGTGCTAAGCTAAAAACCTTATATGTAACTAGATTACTTATATTATAAAAATAAAGTTTCTACTATGCTTTAAAGTAGCTTATTATGCTATAATTACTTTTAGTAATATTTAAAAAAGGTTTTAAGGCGCTAGATTAGTTCCTTTTAACCTATAATAAGTTATAATAAGCTTTAATGTAAAGTTATGCACTCTATTACTACTACTACCTATATATAATAAGCTCTAGTAGTTGTAAACCTTAAGTAATAGTTTAAAACTTAAGTTATAATTAATGCTTATAAAAATAAAAATTTAGAAGTATATAAATAGCTTACTAACTTTTATAGTTAAAGTGTTTAAAAAAGTTTTAAAAAGGGCAGTAATAATTATGCATAAGCTAGTGTTAGTATAATAAGAAATTACTAAACTTTAAGCAGCTAATAAGGCTACTACATAACATAAATTATATAAAAAAAAGTAAATTAAAGTAGAAAAGACCTTAATAATTTAGAAAAGCCTACACTTAATAGCTTTAAAGGAGTTTAAAGCGCGTAGTAACAGGAAGAAGGTAAAAAAGCAGGTGTAAGCTAAAGTAGGTAAGCTATTCTAAAGGCGCTGCAGACAGTGTAATTAGACTAGGCATAACATGTAAACATGTAAGCAAGAAGCAGAAGTAGTATCTACATAATATTCTAGGCTGTACTGTACTATATAGTGCTAGAGCGGGTTGTTATAGGCTATAATAGAGTTTGTTAGAGTAGGGTCTTAGCAAAAGTAAGCAACTCGGGTGTGTAAGCAACTCGCCTATGAAGTACGTTATAAGTTACTTAATTTTTAGTAGTACTAGAAGAAAAATAAAATTATTACTATTTATATGCCTTTATACTTATTACACCTTTTACAGCCTTTTAAAATAGGTTGTTTTGCCCCTCTAAAAAAAGTGTATAAGTGCTAAGCTAAAAATAATATGTGTAACTAAATTACTTATATTATAAAACTTAAGTTCCTACTATGCTTTATACACAACTATAATATAGTAATTATTTTTAGTAATATCTAAGAAGGGTTTTAAAGCGCTAGTTTAGTTCTATTTAACTTAAAATAAGTTAAAATAGCTCTTAATATCTAGTTATATACTTTATTACTACTACTACTTATTAATAATAAGCTCTAGCAGTTGTAAACCCTAAGTAATACTTTTAAATTTAGCTTATAATTAGCGCTTATAAAGGTAAAAATTTAAAGGCATATAAATAGCTTACTAACATTTATAGTAAAGGCTTTTAAGAAAGTCTTAAAGAGGGCAGTAATTATTATGTATAAGCTAGTGTTAGTGTAAAAAAAAATTATAAAGCTTTAAGTAGCAAATAAAGCTGCTACATAACATAAATTACATAAAAAAAAGTAAATTTAGGCAGAAAAAACCTTAATAGTTAAGGATAGAGCTTGTCTAACTGCTTTAAAGGAGTTTAGAGCGCGTAGTAATAGAAAGTAGCTAAAAACGCAAGTGTGCGCTAAAAAAAAGTAAGCTAAGTTAAAGGCAATACAGGCAGTGCGATTAGACTAGGCATAACTTACATATGTGTAAGTAAGTAGTAAAGGTAGACTCTAAATAATATCTTGTGTTATATTACTCTATATAGAACTAAAGTAGGCTGTTTTGCGCTAGAATAGGGTAGTTTTAGTAGGGGCTTAGCAAAAGTAGCCGGCTAACCTGTGTAGCCAGCTAATCTGTTAGGTACGTTATAGCTGCAACATGTTTTTTTAAAAGTTTTATGTCTTATTTAAAAGCTTAGAGTATAAGCTGTATCTAACATTCTTTTAGCGTGTCTAAGTAGTTTTGTTAGGAATACATTAGTGTAGAAAAAGTAGTTTAGTAGGGTCTTAGTAAAAGTAAGTAACTTAGGTGTGTAAGCAACTTGCTTGTAAAGTATGTTATATTCTTAGATTTAAGTCTCTTTTTAGTATTCTTTAAGAATTGCAATGTCCTGTAACACCTAATTAAGGCTGCTAAAGTCTTTAATAACTACGTCCTAGTACACTCTAAGGTAGGTCTTTAAAAATAGTTTTTTTTATAACGTACCTAACGGGTTGGCCGGCCACACGGGTTGGCCGGCTACTTTTGCCAAGCCCCTACTAAAACTACTCTATTCTCTCGCAAAACAGCCCACTTTAGCTCTATATAGAGTAATATAACACAAGATATTATTTAGAGTCTACTTCTACTACTTGCTTACACATATGTAAGTTATGCCTAGTCTAATTGCACTACCTGCATTGCCTTTAACTTAGCTTACCTTCTTTAGCGCGCACCTGCGTCTTTAGCTTCTTTCTATCACTACGCGCTGTAAACTCCTTTAGAGCAGTTAGACAAGCTCTATCCTTAACTATTAAAGTCTTTTCTGCCTAAATTTACTTCCTTTTATGTAATCTATGTTATGTAGTAGCCTTATTTACTACTTAAAGCTTTATAATCTTATAGCCTACTTTATTATGTTAATGCCCTAGATAACTGTTATCTACTTTTTATTACCTTACTATATTACCTTTAGCTATCCTTATCTCTCTAAAGCTGTAATAACTACTCTAGTTAATATCTAGCCTATTATAAAGCCTAACTTGTTAAAGTTATACCTGTCTTTATTCTAGATACTGTACTTAGCTTTTATGTTAGCTACTAGGCAAAACTAGCCTTAAATAACCTCTAAATCTTTATAAAGCGCTTTCTTATAATTATACTTATAATTAAACTTTATTATAAACTTAGAGCAGTGCTTAACCTACATACTAGTCTAGTTTAAGCTAACCTGGCCTAGATTGCGCTCTGCGGGCAAGGAATTAGCTATATTAGCTATAGCTACAAGCCTAGAGGGAAATCTGCGTGTAATAAGCTTAAGTATGTACTTAACAACTACCTTCTTTTTAAGCTTAGTTAAATTCCTTAATTTAGGCTAGCATTGTGCTTATAAAGGCTGTCTAGCGCGTTAATTGCTTAGTGTTGTGTAAGAGACATTATAGATAGCTGCAGCGTGTTGTAAGGAGAGTTTTAAGTCTTATTTAAGAGCTTAAAGAGTAAGCTGTATCTAACGTTCTTTAGAAGATTTAATCTAGTGTTGTTGTTAAGGCATTATGTAGATAGGTAGAGTTTGGTAGAGGCTTGGCAAAAGTGGCCGGCCAACCTGTGTGGCCGGCCAACCCGTTAGGTACGTTATTACTAGTAAAGTCTGTTGTCTAGTCTTTTTAATATTTCCTTATCTATAAGGCTGTATTTAGCAGTGATAGCTTTTACTGTTATAGTAGTATTTTTATTCTCTCTCTTCTAGAAGTCTAGGTAATTCTAGCAGATATGTCCTACTTTTTTATAGTTTAGGCAGGCCTTGTTCTCTAGCACTTTTTATTACTTCTTAGTTAAAAGCAGCTTATTGCGTTTAAAGGCTTAGCTTTTTTTTAAGAAGAGGCTTTATGTATGCTTTACGTAACTAAGGTCTATAGGTTTTTTATTATAATAAGAGGCTTTTTTTTTCTTAGAAATAAACTTAGGTTTTTAAAAAGCTTCTCTACACTGTTTTTCTCTTTTACATTCTCTATGCCTATTATTGTAAAGTGGTACTTTTATAATAAAGTCTTTAAGAGTAGTTAGCTTTTTATTATATATAAATTTGTTTTTTATTATGTCTTTTAACTTATTATAGAACATTCTGTAAAGCGCTTTTTAGTCTATCTATCTATAGATAGCTAACTGTTCTCTAAAACATGCTGTATAGTATTAGGCAGTTTTTTTTCCTTACTTTAGGGCGTCTAACTTATTAGAAGCAATTTTCTATTTATCTATAGTTTTATAAATAGCAGTTAAAGCTTCCCTAAAAGCTTTTACACTACTAAATACTTCTTTAGTCTTAGGGTTTAGTGTAGTGCTATTTGCTCTAAAGTTTATCTAATTGTCTGCGTGTAGTTAGAACTATATTGCTAAGGGTTCTTCTAAGTGCAATCTATCTATAATATTATTTCTGCATTAGTCTAGAATGCTCCTCTGTTGTATTACATGTAGAGGTAGCATCTAGTAAAAAAACAGCAAAGGTTCTTTAGCAATCTTTTAAAAGGCTTTAGAGAGTCTAGTTCTAAAGTTTTTTTAGCTGTAATACTTGCTTTTTTAGTTAATATGTTTTAAAGTTTTGCTAGCTCTACCTGCAACGCATGTATTTAATTTACTACATTTGTAGCTGTTTAAAGGTTTATTAGTGTAGGTTAATTATTAAGTTAAGTTACTTTTTAACATAAGTTTTTTACTTCTTTGTAACAACTAACTAGCTTACTAATCTTATTACTAATTTATTAGAGTTCCTTAATGTTGTCCTAGATACTGTTAATCTATTCTACTAGAACTTCTTTGTTAGCTGTTAGAACTTCTGTTAATCCTAACAAAGCTATGTAGGCTATGTTAGAATTAAGGTTGTGTTAAAAGGTTATACTTTTTAAAGAGGCAGTGTTTAATGTTACAATTCTTGCTTTGTAAAAGCACGCAGGTTAATGCTATCTGTTTGCAGTGGTGACACTTAGATGCGTCGTCACTATAGTTGTATGCATCTCAGCACAGTCTGTTGCCACGACTCACCTACTTATTTCGCATATATATAGACTCCTGCAAAGGACTCCTCTAGCAATACATTTAATGCAGTTCCTTATGTCTCTAGTGCCTCACATAGCTTCACACTATCCCTAGGGTTAAAGCAGAGAGAAGGGGCCGACAGTAGGGTGTACAGTCCTACGTAAGGGCTAATAGGCTACTAGAGAGAGGTAGGGTGACTAGATCATAGTTTGTCCCTTAATGCAGCAGTATAGTAGCTAGGTTAAACAGTCCTGTTAGACAGAATTAGAGGTATATATAGTGTAAGATATACAAATAGTATTACAGCTTATTAGAAAGCTAGATGCTACTTAGTCTATGTAAAGGTAAACTAAATAATAACTTAAATAATAAACTAAACATTAAACACACCTTCTAAAGGTTGTTTAAAGTTAAAACTATATACGTGTCTAATAGTGCTAAGAACAAGTTAAGTTAAGCTTAGATAAGCTTACTATACAGCAAGCTTGTCTAACTTGCTTAGACTTGTTCTATTTCCTTAGCATCCTGTCCTACTAGACAATGGATTCCTCTGTAATCCTAGGCAGCTGTACTGCCTCCACGTCTTCCTACTAGTCTGTAAACAAGCCCTGCCCTAACCTAGCTAGATTGTAGAGCACTTCGGGTGGAATTACGTTGGTCCAACTATAGACTGTAATCTTACACCTTTACTTTACTAATAAAAATGCATTATCTCTACACAGGCTGTGATTAATTTCTACACTTAGTAGAAAGTTTTTTTTAGCAGTGCCTAGTATAGAGGCTACTATATTAATCTGTCTTTCACGTTTATTTACTACGTAGACTAGAAGAGTGTATTATAGAGGCTATTTTATATTTAGATTTATTTTCTTTTTTGTTTTGCTATTTAAGCTAGAAGGTGTATCTTATACAATTCTCTACCTATATATATTCTTCTACTATGCTAGCTAGAAGGTTAACCTTTTAGCAACGCTATACTTAGTTTATTTTACTTTAGATACTTTATAGATAATTTTACACGTTATTACTATTAGCTATTAATTAGCTTAGAAGGTGTAAAACATTTACCTAATTAAAAATAGTATTAGCGTAACATTATTTATAGAGAGGCTAACTTATAAGATAAGTCTCTCTAAGTTTACACTCTTTATAGCACTCTTTGCAACCTCTACTACTTAACACCTAAACGTTGCTACAAGGCTGCACTAAAATATATAGTATTGTATAGTTTTATAAGTAATTATTAAACAAACGTAGGTTATAATAATGTAGTGCAGTAGTAAAATGTAACTGCAAGCAGATAGCGGTGCTAGGTGTAGTTATGTAACTAGTAGTTAAGTTTATAAAGTCTTTGCTATTTCTATAATCTCTTTATAATACTTTGTATACATTATTCTACTTAAGTTAACCTAATAAACTAATATCTAAAGGTTTCTTATATCTTCTCTAACTCTACTCTAGCTTTTGCTATACCTCTATTCCTTTAAGTATTTAGCTGCACTTCTTCTCTTAGCTAGCTAAGCAGTTTTTAAATATTCTTCTATAGAAGATCTATTAGTGTTAATAGAATCTCTATTCTAAGTCCCTACACACTTCTATATACCTTTAAGTGGATTTACACTGCATTTAAACGTGTTGTCTTGCCTACGCTGTTACACTCTTGCTGCACCCTTTGTAATACCTGTAGCTCAACCTCTAGATAACGCTCTAAGGTGGTGAGAACAGGTTATTATATGTAACGGCGCAGGCAAGACAATGGGTCCGAATGCGGTGGGAATCCACTCAGAGGCATATGGGAGTGCGTGGGGACTCTGAACCTGGGAATGCCATTGACACCTATAGGCCTTGTACAAAAGGATATTAGAAAACTACTAAGCTAGCTACAGGGGCGAGGTGCGACTAAATACATGAGGGAATAGGGGTAACAGCAGGGGTCAGGGCCAGGTCGAGGTCGGGGCCGATACGAGGGCCTTCTGGAGGTTCCGGGCGACTTGAGATGGAACGATTCATGAGGATCGTTACACTACCCCCCCCTCTGTAGACTAATAGTCCCTATTAGTAGTAGTTATAGTACAAAGTATTGTTGTTATGTCCTCTGCCTCCTTAAACCAAAACTAGTCCAATTTAGCTAGGTGTCCTTGCCAAGTATTCCTTCGCACTGCCAGCGGTGTCCTCCAAACCAAACGCCATACGTGCGTGCCTGCTCCAATAGCGATCCGTATAGATGCGCAGCCTGTTAATAATCAAGGCTTGCTAATTGTTCCTTGCCATCTGTGCAGTTATTAATCTTTAGCGTGCGTTTAGTAAGGTGACATTTAGGTATTGTTAGGGGTGCCTTAAAGGTCTCTTGCTATTAAGGTAGCAGAGATAATTTAAGGCATTGTCAGGGGTGATTTAGTAGTTAATTAAGGTCTATCAGGACATGTTGCTGTGGCTCAAGTCTAAATCAGGTGGGGCTAGCTTTAGGTCCCGCGGACGCAGGTTCAGCTGTTGACAGGGTGGTGGTATGGCTTGGCTAGAGCGTGTTTAACTCTAGGGTTAGAGGGTGGTTAAAAGTTAGGCATTAGCAGTTGTCTCTAATCCTAATAGGTTATTAGTAGTCTCTAAGTTTCTACCTTAGCGCATTCTTTGCAACTTTTCTAAAGGCAATTCTAATTACATAGGGATAGGAAGTTCTAAACCTAAAGGCTTTAGTTAACTAGAGGTTAATAGGATCTAGTCTATAAACTAAGTAATTTAATGTAATAGTGTAGAGGATTACAACCTAAACTAAATTAGACGCGTCTTAGGCTTAGACGTAGTTAAACAGACAATTAATGCGATATTGTATAAGGCTGTCACTAGCAAAAGCGAGTTTTCTAATATAATGTAACGGCGCAGGCAAGACAATGGGTCTGAATGCGGTGGGAATCCACTCAGAGGCATATGGGAGTGCGTGGGGACTCTGAACCTGGGAATGCCATTGACACCTATAGGCCTTGTACGAAAGGATATCAGAAAACTACTGAGCTAGCTACAGGGGCAAGGTGCGACTAAATACATGAGGGAGTAGGGGTAACAGCAGGGGTCGGGGCCAGGTCGAGGTCGGGGCCGATACGAGGGCCTTCCGGAGGTTCCGGGCGACTCGAGATGGAACGATTCATGAGGATCGTTACATTATAGGAAAATTAGTTAGCAGATACTGTATTAAGCTTAGCGTTTTCCTAGTCTAGGTTAGACCTACCTTATGCTAAAGTTTATATAAATTTTATTCCTAGTTGACTTCTAAATGTAGTAATTTTTAAGCTAAGGCATTCTCTTTCCTAGGGCAACAATAGAGATGTTAGATATGCGCACCTACTGTTAAGACAGGAGGAACGCTAGACGAAAGCTGCTACATAGTACAAGCAATAAGCTTGAACAGTATGTTGTTGCAAATTGCTGCATGTTGCAAGCTGGTTGCGCATAGGGCTAGTGCGCGAGGGACTTAGACTAGAAAAACAAAGCTAAGCAATACAAGCAGAGCAGATAAGAAAAAAAAAGAATAAAATACAATTAATTATTATCTTATACATTATATTAAAACCTATTATTTATCTTAGAAGGCCTAGAAACAGTGCTTTAATCTAATAATTAAAAGTCTTAGTGCCTTTATTAATATAAAATAGCTACCTAGCTTTCTTAAGACGCGACAGTTGTCCTTTAAGACCACACTAACTACAGAGCCTAGATAATGCAGCTGCAATTAAGATGTGTAGCGCACAGCATCTAGCTGCAAGTGGATCCTAAGTTAACTATCTAAATAATCTCTAAACTAAGAGCTCTAGAGATGCTGCTAATAGCTAAGTTTTTACTAGCCTTTAATATTAAAACGCCTACGCATATAAACAAGCTATTAATAAGCAGTTTTAGAGCCTTTAAAGAAGCTATTTAATACTATAAGATAAAGGCTAACAAGTATAAAAGTAATAAGCATAATTATAAAACAGAGTAATTAAGCTTTTAATAGATTATTATCTTTATCTAGTTAATAGTTAGCCTGCATCTACAGTATACACGCTGTTCTTTAGATTAACTACTTAGATAGTAAATTATAAACCTAAAAGCTATAGTTAGCATTAATAACTAATTTAAATAAAAATATGTGTGTAACTACTATAATATATTTTTAAAGCTGCTAAAAAACACAAGTATATAAAACCTATAGCTAGTAGAGTATAATTACGCTGCTATAGAAGTAGAGACATAAAATCTTCTAGAAATAACATAGTTTAATGCTGTTACAAAAAACTTTCTAACTACTGTAAATAAAGTTGCTCTTTATTAGTCTATAACGTTTTAAGAAAGTAGATAGTTTACACTAAACATAAATTAAAAAAAAATAATAAAGCGCTTTTAAAAATATATAATGTTAAATTATTTAATATATATAAAAAAGCATAAAGCTACTTTTATAATAAATAACTTATTATATTTTACTAAAAGTAGAAAGACTACTTAGGGCATAAATAGAGACGCTTATAGTACAAAAGTTATAATATTAAAAAAATAAAGTAAACTTTAATATTAACATTATTAAAAAATAATAAGAAGTTATTTTTAAGCTAAAAACTTACTAAAATAAAAGGCACTGAATGTTCTACATGTAGACACATCTATGCACTAAAGAATTACTTTTACGTCTATTTAGACAGAGCACTAGACTAGTAAATGCTAAATAAAAGAGTTAAAAAGCTTATAGTATTAAAGTGTAAGCATAACTTAAAATTTTAAAGCTTACTTAAAGAGTAGTGTAGATATAATTTAAGAATACTAATTTTAAAGAGTTTACATACACCTATATAAGAGATATAAAAAGACTAACTTAAAAGCTAGAAAGTATTAAGAATTAAGGCAGCTATATTACTAGCTATAGTTAATTTAAACTAGAATAGATATTTACTAAAAAAATTATTTATTCTTAGCTTAAGCTTAACATACTATATTATAAATAATCTTAATTAAATTTGTAACTATTATTTACTAATACTAAAAGACTTTATCTAGTCTATAAACTTTAATGTATAGATTTAAAGCTATAGATTAATTACACTAAGCTTAAAAAGTAAGTATAAAACACATAGTTAAGTATATAGTCTTATACTACATAACGCTGCACTATGCTTAGACATATTATGCAACCTAGTCTTATTTTGCCTACTATAACAGAGAGGAATCTAGTAGGACACATAAGCAGAGCTAACTGCTTTAAAAGCTCTAAATAAGATAATAATTAAAGATTTTATAAAAATCTATAGCTAATAAGTGTTAGAGTACTATTTACTATAAAAGAGCTTATATTATACACACATAATTAACACAAGAACTAAATATAGTCTATAAAAGGCATTAGTAGAGCTATAGCATAAGCATTTTAGACACCTTAGACTAGCTACACTTAAACACCTTATATTGTAAGCTAAGAGAGTGTAAATTAAAAAAATTACAATAGTCTAATATAACTTATATAGTAGAGCTAAGATACAATAATAAATTAGCTGTGCACTATAAATAAGTAATAGTAAACTTAATAAGAAACTATTAATTAATTTCTATGCATATAAAGCATAAAGCATTATAAAGAAGTAAAGTTAAATGCTAATTATTAATAAGTATTTTAGCCTTTAGTAAGACCTTTACTTTAAAAATAATAAGCTTACTAAATTAATTATTAAAGCTTTTATAATTTTTATCTTTTTTTAAAGAACTATTATAATATTACTGTAAAAGTTATTAAAGCTAATAATAAAATTATAATAGTAAAACTAAAGGTAGAACGCTAGCTAGTATTATATAGAATAACTATTAAGCCTTTAGCACAAGATATATAAGCCTAGAATAGAGAAGCTAAACGCTTAGAAAGTGTAAATAAGAAGAAGTTATAGGCTATGCAACTAGATGCTAACCTACTATAAAATATATAGCTATACATTACTAGAGCTAGCGTATACCTATATAATTAGACGCTAAACTATGCTAACAACTAAAAGATACTATATAAGATCTTCTTTACATAAGCAGCTTTAAATAATAAAGTTATTATGTTAATTTAAAAGCTAAGCTTTACACATCTAAAAGCTTATAGCTATAAAGCATTTATAATAACTAATAACACATATTAGAATAAATCTAAGCTATAAAGGCTAGACTTAAAGGCATAGATTAGATATTTAGTTAAGTACTAATTATTAAACATCTACTACATATAAATACTACTGCTAGTAAAAGTAATTTATACATATAATGTTATTTTTAATAAACACTTAATTTTTAGCAGTAAGCCTAAAGACCTAATAAATAACCTTATATATAACATAGTAAAGAAAATTACTATATATATTAGAATAATTAGGCTTCTAACACCTAGTTATTAGCTAAAAATAAAGTTATTTTATAAAAATAACACTATAAATAATATATTAAATTTTATTAAAGTAGACCTACTAAGCTACTATTAAGAAAAAAAAATTAAAGATAACTATTTATCTTCTTTAAATACTTTACTACCTATAGCATTACTTATATAGTTAATAGCTAAAGCTGCACTAAAGCTAAGCTAAATAAGGTCTATAAAGACTATACTATAAGCTGTAGCCTTTATAGCTAGCATAAGATCTAAAAATGTAGAAAAGCATAACGTACTTCATAGGCGAGTTGCTCACACACCCGAGTCGCTCACTTTTGCCAAGACCCCACTAAACCACCCTTCCTACACTAATGCATTCCCCACAACACCACTTAGACACGCTAAAAGAACATTAGATACAGCTTGCGCTCTAAGCTTTTAAATAAGACATAAAACTCTTAAAGAAATGTGCTGTAGCTATGTGCAAAGTCCTATAAAAGACAACAAATAACTACAGCGCTAGACAACTTTTACAAGCTAATTCTACAGCTAAATTACAAAGGCTAGGCAATAAAAAGGAGCAGGTGATTGTTAAGACTATACTTAAGCTATATGCGCAAAGAATTTCCCCTTAGATAGCATTTATAGCTAATATAGCTAATTCTTTGCGCGCTAAGCGT
>NW_022985222.1:14888-40521 GCF_010093535.1 Lindgomyces ingoldianus | reverse complement strand
AAACATAGCCTAGATTACGCTTAGCGCGCAAAGAATTAGCTATATTAGCTATAAATGCTATCTAAGGGGAAATTCCTTGCGCATATAGCTTAAGTATAGTCTTAATAATCACCTGCTCCTTTTTATTGCCTAGCCTTTGTAATTTAGCTGTAGAATTAGCTTGTAAAGGTTGTCTAGCGCTATAGTTATTTATTGTCTTTTACAAGACTCTGCACATAGCTACAGCACATTTCTTTAAGAGTTTTATGTTTTATTTAAAAGCTTAGAGCGCAAGCTGTATCTAACATTCTTTTAGCGCGTCTAAGTGGTGTTGTGGGGAATGCATTAGTGTAGGAAGGGTGGTTTAGTGGGGTCTTAGCAAAAGTAAGCGACTCGGGTGTGTGAGCAACTCGCCCATGAAGTACGTTAGTAGTAAGACACTAAATAAAGCAGCATTAATAAAAATGCTATTTAAAAAAAACACTTTATAAAAGCTAGCTACTACTTTTACTATTAACTTAAAAGTAACAAGAGAAGCACTCTTTACATAAAATGTTTAAAGTAGTAGAAAAAACGCACCTAAATAGTTATTAGATAATAAAATTCTAGACAGAGGTCTAGATAAAGCTAATTAAGGCAGCTAGATAGCAGATTCTAGATTGTATGTAGGTGTACACCTACAAGCTTAATAAGCACTATAGATTATAAAGATGTAAGGCGCAACTAGTAGTCTACAGTAGTTAATAAAAAAATATTACTATATAAAATACCTACACTACTACCTTAGCAAAACGCTTATTTTAAATGCTAATAGTAATATCTACACACTTTAACTTAGAGCTTAAATAATATAATATAACTAATATGTTTATATACACAGCAATTAACTACAATATCTACATGCAGATGCTAAGAGGCTATTAAAAACTAAGTATAATACTAAAGCTTTAAAAAGCACTATATAGCTTATAAATTTCTCTTCTACTCTAGCAACACTATTTTATAATAACTTTTAAAAGCCTTAAGTTTTTAGCTATTTTATATAAACTCTACTATATAACTAAAGCTAGAATTTCTTTTTTTTTACATAGACAACTTTATTATTATGTATAAAAAAGGCTCTAAAGTAGATACACAGCGTGTAGTAGACTAGTTATAAAAGAAGTATACTTTTATAAGAAGTAAGGACTTATAATAGTTTCTAAAAGTTAAGATTATTAGAAATTAATAGTAATAAATAATTTAGCTATTATAAGCCTTATATATTAATAAGATAGCTAGGCTAGCTAATAAAAAGAACCTGCAGTATACTACACCTATAAGTAAGATTAAACTTATGCTGTAATTTAGTTTTACAACTTTATTAACAGTAAATTATTATTAGTAGAAGATTAAATCTTTGCTCTTTATAGTAGTTACTATAAGACTAGACATTACCTTTACTATATCACACTTTACATAGTTTATTATAAATCCTGCATCTAACTATTAGAATGTAGCTAATTAAGTTATCCTATACTTACATGCAACACAAACATACGCACTTTAATTAGAAAAAGAAAAATACTTTATAGTAGTAAGCAATATGTTATTTATAAATAATACACTAAATAAAAAAAGCTTTTAAAGCTATGTTATTTAACTATTTAGTAGATAGATTACATAGCAAGTAAATAAATAAAATATAGTTATAACATTAATAATAAAAGTAGAATTAATTACACTATTCTAAGTTACTAAAAAAGCTATGTTTATAAGAATGCTTTTTAATAAACTATAAGTTAAGCTACTTAATTTAACTATTATAATTTAGTGTAATAACAAGTAGAAGATTTAACTAGTAAATAAAAAGATATTTTAACTTTAAACTAAGCTCTAACATGTTAACATCTATAACTACTAGCTCTAACAAGAAGTCTTTTAACAAATAATTAAGAGTGTCTATGTCCTCTTTAGTAAGATGCTTATAGACAGACTTACTAAAGCGCTTTTAGCTAGTAAATAGCTAAGCTTTCTTTAGCAAATTTAGCTAGTTAATGTTAGGGAGAGAATAGTTAGTTAGAAAGCAGATATAGAAGAAATTAAAGCAAGAATAGAAGCTCTAGAAGCATACTAAGGTTGCGCAATTAGGAACTAGCTTAAAGCATGTCTAAGCTAAGAGGGTGTGTTAGATATGCGCACCTACTGTCAAGACAGGAGGAACGCTGGACAAAAGCTGCTACATAGTACAAGCAATAAGCTTAAACAGTATGTTGCTGTAAATTGCTGCATGTTGCAGCATTTTGCAACAAATTGCAGCATGTTGCAAGCTAGTCGCGCATAGGGCTAGTGCGCAAGGGACTTGGACTGGAAAAACAAAGCTGAGCAACACAAGCAGGGCAGACAAGAAAAAAAGAGAACAAAATACAATCAATCATCATCCTATACATTATATCAAAACCCATCATTCATCTTAGGAAGCCTAGAAACAGTCTTCAATCTGACAAGAGAAGCTAGTATAGAGATTTAATTAGAGATTTTATATGCTAATGCTTGTAAACTAATATAGACTTTACAATTTTTACTACAGCCTTTATTTACACCTATTTAGGTGCTAAGGAGTAGCAGAGGCTAGGGGGAACAGTGTAGCAACTAGATTTTTAATATTTTAATTTTCGCTGTCGCGCTAACCTGCTTAACATGTCGCTGTGGGCCTACGCATAAGCAAAGAGTACTAGGTGATAAGGCGGCTTATTGTTTACTAAACAGAAGCGAAAAGGGGGCAAAAAAAGTATATATTGTGGGGAGTGAAAGTGTAAGATAGAAGCGAACCTGACCCACCTCTAGCAGCACCTAGAGTCATGTTTGCAAAGTTATTACTAACGCCACAATTAACCTTATTAATTTAACAGGGCTTGTTTACAAAAAGAAAAGAAAATGAGGCAGAAAATGTGTATACAGTAAGGAACAAGTGTGAGACAGCATCTAGGCTAACCTATTTCCAGCAGCACCTCGGGTGGTGTGCGTAAAGCCCTCGGTCTGTCTCCACCATCAAGTTGACGGTGTATGTCGGTGTCTACCTAGGATCATAATTCACTAGATCGAACTAAGCACTAGAGGAATTGCCGTAGTTCAAAGATGTACGTGTTGCTAAGAACCCGTGGACAGCCTTTAAGCTCAGGGGTAAACAAGGCCCAAATTGTTTATTTCGCTTGCATGACTAAGATAAGTCTTGAATGAGATACTTACAGGGCTTAATATGTAGCTTGTGGCACTTTTCGCCTATCTTTTAGGTAAAGTTCTGGTAGCGATGTGTCGGTTGATTCAACATGTAGAATTGGTTAGCATTTACGCAAATTAACCTCAGCAGGACACTATCACATCCCACACTTGATTTAAAATTAATGGGAGGCGTTTTCTAAGAAGGTCCTACAAATACGTGCAAGAGGACCTGCCGCCTATACTTAAACACCTCTTTGTTTTATTTCGACGAAACTGCCGGTTGCGAATATAATGCGACTAACCGTCGTCCCTCTTTTGATGTGCGTCAGCACTCCGCTCGTGTCCTCCTTTCGTTGGGTTCACAATGTCGACTTCGTTGACTGTCTGAAAACAGTGAATGCCTTAGACCCGACAAAAACGAGCGACGCGCAATGGATCCACACCCTCGTTGACCCGAGGACGCGAAAAGCTATCTCCAACAATCGCACACTTCTCACGTACCAGGGGTGCGAAAAAAAATGTGGCGATGGCTACATGTTATGGCCAGCAAGGGAAACTTTATCCCGATTAGCGCTCTGGTTGATTCCGGTTTCGGTTCTGATTTCCCATTTCCATTTCGCGCCTCTGTCGGGTCTCAACACTACATTCGTCGTTATGCATCTACTTGGCGATCCGGTTGATAGCATCTGGAGTATGCTTGTTCGACAGCAAAAAAATCAACTATTACTCAGCAAGGCGAAGACGTCGGGTTTGGTGAGGAGTGGGGAAGATATAGCTACAATATGGGCTGCTTATGATGAAGTGGGATGGGTGGATGCCTCTACATATTTCCTGAAAGAACTCAAGCGCCGAAAACCCGTTTACCACTGTCGACCTCTAAGCCGGCAGGCCCCACCCCAAAGCGTGCCTACCCCGGTAGCAAGCCAAAGTGGCAGCTGCAGCGAACTTGATAGAGTAGGACAACACCCATCAAACGGGAACAGACTCCAGCACCCTACGAGATCAAGTTTAGACGCCACTGAAAGTTATTTAATCGAGCTAGCCGCGCAGCGACTGACCTCGAACCGCTCCGAGAGTCGGCTTGCTTCCTGGGTTGCCATAATCGCAATGATTGGCGCACTGTGTGGTGCATACATACGAACTTGGTCTGAGAGACTCAACAACCAGACCCCGCACACTATTGCGATTGTCTCATTACTATTCATATTCATTCCCATTGTAAAGATCAGCGGTAATATTGGCTCATTCACTTCTCCAACTGCGGTCGTGGATATTATTCAGGAACTGCGCCGCGATCTCAAAAACCATTATCAAAGTGTCGCAGACAAACGACCACTATTTCCTCCATTTATTCTTGATAAGAATGCACATTGGAGACCAGAGAACGAGGCCGGAGAAAGCGACGGAGATGAGGCTCGTCGGCCTCTTTCTCCAGGAGACATCGAGATTGATATCCTCACAGACTGGCCTTCCATAGCTGGATACCTTGGCATGAACTGCGCTTGGCGCCCGCACAAGTCCATCAACAGTACTAAGGCTTATGTGGCCAGATGCGGACCATTCGGGCTCGGAATCTTATCAGTCCTTTTTGTCGTGTTAGGAAGCTACTTGCCCGCCCTGCTTCTATCATACTGCACACCACTGATCGGGTTTGGCTGCCGCTCATTCGCGTGGACATTAATCATGGCTAGCTGGGTACTAAGCATCATTCTGGATTATGCATTGAAAAATCTCACCTGCATTAAGAGGGCCAAGACGCTGTGGTTGTCGACTGTCGCTAAGGACATAATCATCGCTATTTACTTCATACTATCAGTGTCAGCGGCCCAAATCGGATATTTCAATAGCTGCTACTGTCGTGGTGGGGTTTTGACAGGGCAAAATCCGGCATATATTAACTTGGATGAGCTCTCTCCCCAGGAATGGCAAGACGGTTGGCTACTTTGGACCATGGTACCAGTAGTGGCTTTATTAGCCATTATGATCTTGCTGTTTACTGTCAACAGACTAAGTGGAGACTCTAGTAAGCTGCTGAATCGCGACATCGAACGGAGAGCGAATGATATTGTCCAACTGAATAGGATCCGGTGCGATGTTAATTTAGAAGAAAGGCCTGAAGATAGACCCCAGACTAAGAAGCGAGGGTTATGGTGGCGTCGGTTACAGAAGAAGAACCAATCCCGGAAAGTTGAGTCTGAACAAGAAACCCAACCATTTAATCGCAGCACCGGCGACGAGTCTAGCAGTTTCAACTATGAAGATTCATAACACAACGTATTTTACAAGCAGGCGGTCTATACAAGCAAACAGGATACTCTAATAAAATTTTAGTACTTAAACTACAATTTACTATGTAGCATGTATATTAGTTAATTAAATACTATGGTGGGAAACAGTACTACTGCCATAGGATTAAGTTGCCCCCCGGGGCGAGAATGTATATATTGTATACGCTATTAAGGCTTACCCCTAGGGGCAAGAAGTCCTGGCCCTGAATCCATTGCCTCTAGCTTCTAGCTTAAAGGCTTGCCCCTAGGGGCAAGAGCCGCCTGCCCTGCATCTATATACCCCTAGGCTCTAGACTAAAGGCTTGCTCCTAGGGGCAAGATCTTTCTCTACTATGTCCTTGCATGTGGTTTCTGTCTAAAAGGCTTGCCCTAAGAGGGCACAAGCTTCCCGCCCCTAGCATCTTTACATCTTAGAGTAAGAACTAAAGTAGCTTTACTAAAATAAATAACTGCTTACGCTTCTTCTTTGTCTTTAAACTTACACTTTATAAAACTAATTTTCTTTTTACCTTTTCTTTTCCTACTATCTTTTTATTTACATTTAACACTAGACTTATTATAAAATAAAATACTAAAACCTATTAACCTCTAGTAAGAGAAGAAAATGAACTGCAGAAACAGGCATAAGGTTAGACCTGGGACAGTAGGGGTTTTTTCGCGCAAAGGGACGAAAACAGGTTCAAAAGCTACAGGCAGGCAGCGGTTAAGCTATATAGGCGTTGTGGCAGAAGAGAGAGTGGTTGAAAGGTAGGCATTAGAGAGGTCTTGACCGTTTTTAGTAAGAGGATTGTTTAGCAAGGCAGCAAGGGGCGCTAGCTGCATTTAGGGTTTTGGTGGAATTAAACACCATCCACCTCTAGCTGTTAGTAGTACATAGATAATAGACAGAAACGTTTTACAAAGGCTCTGCAAGCTAGATTCTGCAATTTTGTATGCATCTATACAGTTTGTGGGTAGTCAGGAATAGCATTGTGGTACTTGGCTGGCATTAAGCGCTAGCCGCATTTGGGTTTTTAGTGGAATTGAACGCTATCCACCTCCAGCTGTCAGTAGTACGTAGATAATAGACAGAAACGTTTCGCAAAGGCTCTGCAAGCTAGATTCTGTAATTTTGTATGCATCTATACAGTTTGTGGGTAGTCGGGAATAGCATTGTGGTTGGCTGGCATTGAGCGCTAGCCGCATTTGGGTTTTTGGTGGAATTGAACGCCATCCACCTCCAGCTGTTAGTAGTAAGTAGAAAATAGGCAGAGACGTTTTGCAAAGGCTCTGCAAGCTAGATTCTGTAATATTGTATGCATCTATATAGTTTGTGGGTAGTCGGGAATAGCATTATGGATGGTACTTGGCTGGCATTGGGTGCTAGCCGCATTTGGGTTTTTGGTGGAATTGAACAGCACCCACCTCCAGCAGTCAGTAGTACATAAATAATAGACAGAAACATTTCACAAAGGCTCTGCAAGCTAGATTCTGTAATATTGTATGCATTTATATAGTTTATAGGTAGTCAAGAATAGCATTATAGTACTTAGCTAGCATTAGGCGCTAGCTGCATTTGGGTTTTTAGTGGAATCAAACACCATCCACCTCTAGCGGTTAGTAGTAAGTAGAAAATAGGCAGAGACGTTTTACAAAGGCTCTGCAAGCTAGATTCTGTAATATTGTATGCATCTATATAGTTTGTAGGTAGTCGGGAATAGCATTATGGTACTTAGCTGGCATTAGGCGCTAGCTGCATTTAGGTTTTTAGTAGAATTAAACACCATCCACCTCTAGCAGCTAGTAGTAGGTAGATAATGGACAGAAACGTTTTACAAAGGCTCTACAAGCTAGATTCTGTAATATTGTATGCATCTGTATAGTTTGTGGGTAGTTAGGAATAGCATTGTGGTACTTAGCTGGCATTAGGCGCTAGCTGCATTTAGGTTTTTAGTAGAATTAAACACCATCCACCTCTAGCTGTTAGTAGTACATAGATAATAGACAGAAACGTTTTGCAAAGGCTCTAAAAGCTAGATTCTGTAATATAGTATGCATACATATAGTTTGTGGGTAGTTAGGAATAGCATTGTGGTACTTAGCTAGTATTAGGCGCTAGCTGCATTTAGGTTTTTAGTGGAATTAAACACCATCCACCTCTAGCAGTTAGTAGTACATAGATAATAGACAGAACTGTTTTGCAAAGGCTCTGCAAGCTAGATTCTGTAATATAGTATGCATATATATAGTTTGTGGGTAGTTAGGAATAGCATTATGGTACTTAGCTAGCATTAAGCGCTTGCCGCATTTAGGTTTTTAGTGGAATTAAACAGCACCCACCTCCAGCAGTTAGTAGTACATAGATAATAGACATGCTGCAATAGCTAGGGTAGGTGGTAGTAGTGCGTAGAAACTAAGATAGTCTATAAAATAGTGAATTATCCCTCTGTAGTGTAGAAGACTTACTGTAGATGCGTAATAAGTTAATGTCTTTTTAGAAAACTCTAGCAAGGTTAATTAAGATAATATTTTATAGTTATAATAGCACATAGGTTAAGCGTTGCTTAGGTATTATTAAAAAGAGATAATAGTAAGATCTATAAAATAATTAGCGTAGCTATAGTGTAAACCTATAGGCAGGAGATAGCTAAAAGAAAGAGAAGAAGGAGAGGGAGGAAGAGAGAGTAGAAGGAAGAGAAGGTAGAGGTTTTAGTATAAGTACTAGTATGTATTACTAAACCTCCTCTCTTTGTCTGCTCCTTAACATGTATATATGTAGTAGCACACATAACAGGTAAATTTACTATAATACAGCATGCGTTATAATGTAAAATGCGCTAAACTCTATATAAGATACTCTTTTAAAGTTAACATAAAATAATTAGTATATTTTTAGCTAAGGGTTTTATTTATTATTCTAACATGTAGCTAAACAGCTTAGCATAGGTCTAGCTAACATGTAGAATAAGAAGATAGCTAGGGGGTAGAGAGAGGGTTTTAGTATAGGTACCTACTTGTCACTGCTAGTGCACTAACCACATATAGGCTTAGCACGCGCGCTAGCTATAAACAACTATTTGCAACCTTATAAGCTCTTTTTACCTCTATAATCTACTACTCTCTGCTCTAGCAGCAGAAGCAGCAGCAGCAACAATAGCAATAATAACAACAATAACAACAACAATAGGTGTAATTTTAGCAAATTTAAATAATTTTAACTAAAAAAGTAATTATAAGTTATTTATAGGCTAGTGCTAACTAGTGTAGTGTACTAAAGTTCTAATTAGCTAATTTTAGTAAGTGTAGTGTTTTTTCTAAGTCCCTTTAAGGCAGTACCTATTCTAAAAGCCCCCCCCCTTCTTTCCTCTCTATATCCTCCACCTCTATTTGCCACCTGCTGCGGTGGAAATAACCTATTACACTCTAACAAACCTGCCTAGGAACTAGCTAGAAACAGCTAGGTCTAGTATTAAAGCTAAGCTCTTAAGATTTAGTAGGTGTTTTCTATATTTACTAAACTTTTTATTCTAGTATGCCTAGGCTAGAGCTAATAAAGAGGAAAGGAGAGGTTTAGCTTTATGTACTAGTACCTAAGGCTAAACTTTTTTCCTCTTTAGTACTTATCTCTATTTCCCTTTTAATTAGTGCTTATGCTTAACTTTTTACCTTAGTACATATCTTATATATTTTATAATATTATTAAGTTCCTTAGTAAACTTATACTTATTTAGGTTTAGGCTTAGCTAACATTATAATAAAGTTATAGATTTAAGTGCATCTTCTAGCTATAGTTAGGCAGAGCTTAAAAAGTAGTATAGTTAGCTCTAAACTTGCAGCCTTTTACTATATCTAAACACTAATTTTATATCTTAGTTAGCTTTTCTAATTTACTATTCTTCTAAGTTTTAAGACTACTATAAAGTTAAACTAGATCTTACTATAAACACATTCTTTAAGAATAAATAGCTAAAGAAGTAAGCCTAAGCTAAAGCTATTAAAAAGTTTATTACTAATAAGCTTACTAAATTAGACTAAAACTTAAAAAACATTAAAGTAGTTAGGTAAAACACTAAGACTAGTAAAATTATTCTATATGCAGCTATATAAAGTATTACATAGTTAGCTCTATATTTTAATGCAACCTAGGGTAAGCTTTTAGACATAATTAAGAGTAATTATAAATTCTATAAAGTAACTAGTTAACTCTAGCGCGCCTATTTTTTCTGCTTTAGTAATGCTAAAAGACTTAACCTGTAAATAGTTTTTAACACTATTGCAGATAACTAATACTAGAGAACTTATTATTTTAAAGGCACACTAATAAAGTTCTATAATTTTAAAATGCTATTAAAAGTTAAGATGTATACTTTTATACTAAAAGTAGTTATGTTTAACTTCTTTAAATAAGCTAACAGGCCTTTTTATAGTTATAGTATTCTTAAGACTTTTATTTCTAACTAGGCATAAAATTTTATTAAGTGTTTTAAGTAGTTTAGTAGCTAGGCTAAGAAATAAGCAGCTAACTCTAAGCCTTATAGTAGTAATTATGTTACTATAGATACTATTATAGCTAATGCCTTAAATTTTAAGATCTTGCGTGTAAGAACTTTAGAAGCTTACGCTAGACTAACCTAGTTAAGAAGAAGTAGCTGCGCTAAAGCTGTAAAACAGATTAAAGCGCTTAGCAGTAAACAGGTTCTTAAGGAACACGCTATCTACTCTACTAAGCTAGAAGAAGCACTTAATGTATTTAAGCCTAGTCTAGGTTCTAATTTTAATTTACATTTATATTTAGATTTAGATTTAAAATTAGATTTAGATTTAGATTTAAATTTAAATTTAAATTTAGATTTAGATTTAGATTTAGATTTAAATTTAAATTTAAATTTTAATTTTAGCACTACATTAGATAGATTAAAGGAGGACAAAGAGGAGGCACCTGCATGTAATATTCTAGGCAGCAGAGACAGCAGTAGCAGAGTAGCGCATCTAACTTTCTAGAAAGGACATAACTATAGTTAGGGTAAAGACTACACAAGAAAGAAAAGAAAAGCTACTTTAGTAATGCTATTATCCTTCTACTGCCTAAATGTAAATAAGAATAAAAAAAACTTAAGGTAGACATAGTTTAAAAATAATAAAGTGCATAAAAGAGTTTACATCTAGGACCTACTTAACTATAAGAAAGTAGACTAAATAGATAACTACTACTCTAACCTAAGGTTTAATTCTAGCAATGTAATAAAAAATAAAACTCTAGAACACAAGCTTACCCTACACACAGGCAGTAATGTTAAAGGAGAGATAGAGAAGCCTAGCTAATTAATAGATAAGCTACTTAAGTTAGATTATACTTAAAAAAGAGTTTTACTATACGTACTAGTACCTAACCTAAAAACCCCCCTAACACTTGTTAATCTGCTGCAGACCTAGACCTAGACCTAGGTTCCTGTTCCTCCTTTAGGGCATAACAAGGTTCAGGCGTCTACTCCTACGCAAGGCTCTGTTGCCTCTGCACTAGAAGCCCTATTAGGACTTAATGCTTATAATAAGAATAGAAAGGCTATGCTTAACATTACACATTAAAATTAACTTATTTACATCTTATATATGCAGACTTTATACTTTTTAGCTTAATTTAGTAACAAGAAGATCTGCTAACATTTTAAAAATAAATATTCTAATAGCGTGTTAGCATTTGCTGCTTAGCTGCTAGCAGATTAAAAATATAAGGCTGCTTACACTATACCCTAAAATAGTGCTAAACTAGTAAACACACTCTAGACATAGATGCACAGTAAGGATAAAAAAAATCTACTAAATAAAAGTATTATAGGCTTACTAAAGACTAATGCAGCATTTTATAAATATAAGCATAAAGTATTAAAGCTTATGTTAAATCTAGTCTACTAGCTTTAAGACTATTAAGCAGCTTTAACTACTAATTTTGTCTACTATAAAAGCTATCCTTAACTGCTAGGAATAACATCTGCACAGACGCCTACGTGGTGGCAGATTATAGGGGCTGCTGTAATTGCAGACAAATATAACACATTTATAAAAGATAACACTGCACTATGTAGTGTGTGCTTAGTTAACTAGGTTAGCATTAGTAAAACTAACACTATCTTTCTTTTCTAGAATATTATAAGTTTTACTAACCTTATTTATTTAAAAGATTACTATAGAGTGCTAAAGACCTAAAAAGAGGGACAGAGAGAAGAGAAAAAAAGAAAAAAAAAAGGGAAAGATTTTAGATTAAGTACTAGTGTACTTAACCTAAAACACCCCCCTTCTTCCTCTCTCTCTCTCTCTCTTTTCTTCTTCTCTCTGTACTTATTCTTATTCTCTATGTGTTGCTTTCTTATCTAATTTAGACACTAACACTTTTTAGTATCTTAACAGAAGGAAGATTAAGCTTTAGCAGCTGTATAATAACAAAGATTAAAAGGCTTTTAAAAATTATCTTACACCTAAGCTATTTATCTACGCTACTTAACCCTATTTATTTAAACAGGCTGCTATTAACGCTTAGAATTTTTCTAATAGATATTATGTTATTATTTATTCTAGTAATAAGTCTTGCTTGCTTAAGTAAATTAAAGGAGTTAAATATATTACTAGTACTCTTAAGTAAGACTATTTAATCTTTAACTCTAAAAATAAAATAAACTCTTAAGTTATCCTTATTACTCTTTATAGCATTTTATATACTTAAAATAGTTTTACTGCGCATAAGAATTAGCTTCTTAAGCAATACACACCTTTATAGTTAAAAAAGATAGATATTAACTTAGATATTAATTACTTTTATTTATCTAAAGAATAAAAAAGTTATCTAGTAGGCATGTTCTAAGCTAGCGCATTAGATAAAGAGTAGTAAGTGCTTATAGATGTACTTTAGGTTGCTAAGGCTATGCTTATATTCCTAGGTATTATAAAACTTTTAATAGTATAGCTAGCTATGCTGTTTGCTAGCTTAAGCTTCCTTAGACTATAATTATAACTGCTACACTAATTCCCTAGAAATACTTAGATTTTAGAGGCCTACTTAGTCTAATCTAGTAAACTAAGGTTAATAAGCAGGCTAATAAACTTCTTAAAGTAAACAAGCTATATAATTCTTATAAAAAGTACACTAATAAGACACTAGTTAATTCTAACATTAGCTATCTCTACTTTATATACTACTACTTTAATAAATTTATTACTAACAAGCTAAGCTCTACTAAATAAGGTAAATAAATTGCCTAGATCTAGTTTAAGGTGCTAATCTAACATAATTATATATCTAAGTATGTTATTAACTCTAAAGGCACTAAGCATATAATTAAAAACTTAATGCTTTATAGTTACTGCGTCTAGGTTTACCTAGAAAATAACTGCAAGAGTAAGGCTATCTACGCTAGGTATACACCACAGTTTGTTAGTAAGATAATTAAGGATAAAGATAGTAATTACCTGTTTTTAAACTTCTAGAACGTGTGTATACTAAACTTAATGTCTATTAACTTTATGCTTTATTTTGCTAAATCTATTTATTTTATTAAAGTTAATAATAAATTGTCTTAAGAGACAGCAGAAGTGTTAATAAAAAAGGTCTATAATCTAGTTCTTAGAGAATATAATACGCTCTTTGCGTTCTAAGATTATGTTAGCTAGATGTATAAACTTATATGTAAGATTAAGAATAATGTAATTGCTGCTAGTGTTAAGAAGCTTATTATATTACTGCTTTCTAGCCCTAATAAACTCTGTAAGCCTAGAGCTAGCCTACTTCTTGTCTAACCTTTCTTAAGCTAATTAGTGCAATTCTGCGCGCTCCTTATAGCTATTGCTAACTAAATTATTAAGAGTAACAAAAAAGCTCTTATATTTGCACAGAATTCTTAGAAGCAGCAGCTGCTTGTTATTATTCTATTGCTTCTTAATATTAAGGCTAACGCGCATATTTCTAGTAGTAATGTGCAGCATAAAGATAAGCTTGTACAGAAATTCTAGCAGCTATTAAGTTAGAACCTTACTAACAATCCCTACAGTGCTAGTGTGCTGGATGAGGACCTTAAGGTTCTAGTTATGTCTTACTATATAAATTTTAGACTTAACCTGCATTACAACTGCTGCAATATGCACGCTTTTTTGCCTACTCTGTCTTCTCCTATATAGATTTAAGCGTGTGGGCAAATTATGCGCTTTAGATAGACAAAGGACTGTCTTATTATTAAGTACTATGTTAAAAATATAAGTAACTACTGCTAGATAGTAAATGTAACCTTAAATGCTTTTACTAGCATTTCTACCTTAATTAATAGGTATAATAAGCAGAAAGGCGAAGTTTCTGTTAACATTAAAGGTGTTAAGGTTGTTAGCAATTAAATTAGTGTTAGGTAGAATATTCTTAATAATTTTATTATATAGAATAATAAGCTGTATAACTTAAATAATAAAGAGACTTTTAAAGGCGCTTGTAAGTACAGTAAAAAGCTTAATTATAATAAGGTCCTGCTAAAACTCTTTAACACATAACACAGAGAGGATGTTAGGGTTAGCACTAATAAAGGCAGCTTTACTTTAATAGCTACTACAGCTGCGCTCCTTAACAACCTAGAGACACTCACTCCTGCTAGGACTATAGCAGGAAGGATGCAACCTGTTATGCTAAAGGACACACAGTTCTTTTTAGAGCAATTAGGCTTATTTAGGCAGCTAGCGCGCCTTAAAGAAGCACTAATTAACATTAATGTTAAGATGCTAGATAATAATAAGCAGCCTTCTGCTACACCTAGTAAAATTAGTTGTACTACTAAAGCTAGTAAGAAAAGGGCTAATGTAAAAAAGGGTAGTAAGAAGAAGCCTAGCAAGAAAAAAATAAGCAGTAATAAGCGTAAACAGACAGGTAATAATAAGTTAAGCCCTAATACCTTTAAGCCCTAGCCTTAGCCCTAGTCTTGTTAAGCAGCTAACAATATGCCACCTACTAAGGACACAGAACTAGTTAAGCCTAGTAATAATAACATAGCTAACCCTAATAATATAGCTAATAGAAAGGTTAAGAAGTCTACTAGTAGTGCAGG
The DNA here is from genome assembly GCF_010093535.1 of Lindgomyces ingoldianus. Lineage (NCBI taxonomy): Eukaryota > Fungi > Ascomycota > Dothideomycetes > Pleosporales > Lindgomycetaceae > Lindgomyces > Lindgomyces ingoldianus. Next base: position 26,000 of record NW_022985222.1, on the reverse strand, counting down.
TTAAGAGGGGCGGGGTGGAGGCAGTAGAGGCAATAAAGGCATTAAAGGCAGCAGAGGTAAGAGCTAGTCCTAAATAATAAATTAGTTGTGTAGTAGTGTGTAGAGACAGATTTAGGTTAAGTCTGCCTTTAATTTAGTATAAGTTTTTTTGTCTAGCGTTAGTTATAGTAAGATACGCAAATATAATAGTCTAGCATAGTTATTACATTAACCTGTATGCATGCTAAGATAGATTTCTATATTAAATACTCCCTATCTCCCTGCGACTGCTGCGGGTCAGGCCTTGTTCGTCTCGATTGGGCATCGCGCTGGATCCGACCCCCTTTTCGCTCCTCTTTTTGGCCTAGATTGGTGGACTTGACCATGGCGCCACCTATTACGGTATAGCGTATAATTGCTCCTTTGTGTGAAAGATAGCTGCTTCCTCCCTCGTTCCCCTAGCTATTGCCAAGACGCAGGTGCGAATGCAAAGAGTAAGAGGAACCTATCTAGAGCGCATCTTTCTTAACAATATCTACTGCAATGCCTCTCAAATACTGCGCACGCAGGCATCGCGCGCGCATTGCCGCACCAGCTACCAGCGCCCCGCCCGCAGACCACCACCTAACCCAGCGACCACAACAACAACCATGACCGACAACACAGCTCTCTACTTCCTAGCTGTGCTCATGGCATCAATTCTCTAGCGCAGCGACAGCGCTGTTAATTTTATTATTCCTTTTGCTAGGAAACACGCACAGGCTCTGCAGTTCGCGCCCTAGCGACAAGCCTGCGCCCGCAGACCACGACAATAAAACCACGACAACCACAACAATCACTAACACAATAGGTTTCTCCACCTTCTAGCTGTGCCTAGGACATTAATACCTTAACCTAGCGACTGCGCGGTAGATTTTGATTTTCCTTTGCAGCGACGCGCGCACAGACTCTGCAGTTCGCACAGCAGCTACTACGACTTCAACTACCACCATCACCGTAACTACGACTACCACCACCACCACCACCAACGCAACAGGTTTCCCTACTTCCTAGCTCTGCTTAGGGCATCAACGCTTTAGCCTAGCGACTGTTGATTGTAAGTTTTCCTTTGCGGGGATGCGCGCATTGGCTCTGCCATTGGCGCAGCAGCTACCAGCCCCGACTGTCGACCACGACTTCAACTACCTACCACCATCACCGTAACTACGACTACCCCACCACCACCACCAACGCAACAGGTTTCCCCACTATGAACCGCAGAAACAGGCATAAGGTTAGACCTGGGACAGTAGGGTTTTTTTCGCGCGAAGGGACGAAAACAGGTTCAAAAGCTACAGGCAGGCAGCGGTTAAGCTATATAGGCGTTGTGGCAGAAGAGAGAGTGGTTGAAAGATAGGCATTGGAGAGGTCTTGACTGTTTTTGGTAAGAGGATTGTTTAGCGAGGCAGCAAGGGGCGCTAGCTGCATTTGGGGTTTTGGTGGAATCGAACACCATCCACCTCCAGCTGTTAGTAGTACATAGATAATAGACAGAAACGTTTTGTAAAGGCTCTGCAAGCCAGATTCTGTAATTTTGTATGCATCCATACAGTTTGTGGGTAGTCGGGAATAGCATTGTGGTACTTGGCTGGCATTAAGCGCTAGCCGCATTTGGGTTTTTAGTGGAATCAAACGCCATCCACCTCCAGCTGTCAGTAGTACGTAGATAATAGACAGAAACGTTTTGCAAAGGCTCTGCAAGCTAGATTCTGTAATTTTGTATGCATCCATATGGTTTGTGGGTAGTCGGGAATAGCATTATGGTACTTGGCTGGCATTGAGCGCTAGCCGCATTTGGGTTTTTGGTGGAATCAAACACCATCCACCTCCAGCTGTTAGTAGTACATAGATAATAGATAAAAACGTTTTACAAAGGCTCTGCAGGCCAGATTCTGTAATATTGTATGCATCTATATAGTTTGTTGGTAGTCAGGAATAGCATTATAGATGGTACTTAGCTGGCATTGGGTGCTAGCCGCATTCAGGTTTTTGGTGGAATCGAACAGCACCCACCTCCAGCGGTCAGTAGTACATAGATAATAGACAGAAACGTTTCACAAAGGCTCTGCAAGCCAGATGCTGTAATATTGTATGCATCCATATAGTTTGTAGGTAGTCAAGAATAGCATTGTAGTACTTAGCTAGCATTAGGCGCTAGCTGCATTCAGGTTTTTAGTGGAATCAAACACCATCCACCTCTAGCAGTTAGTGGTAAGTAGAAAATAGGCAGAGACGTTTCGCAAAGGCTCTGCAAGCCAGATTCTGTAATATTGTATGCATCCATATAGTTTGTGGGTAGTCGGGAATAGCATTATAGTACTTGGCTAGCATTAGGCGCTAGCTGCATTCGGGTTTTTGGTGGAATCAAACACCATCCACCTCCAGCAGTTAGTAGTAGGTAGATAATAGACAGAAACGTTTTGCAAAGGCTCTACAAGCTAGATTCTGTAATATTATATGCATCTGTATAGTTTGTGGGTAGTTAGGAATAGCATTGTGGTACTTAGCTAGCATTAGGCGCTAGCTGCATTTAGGTTTTTAGTGGAATTAAACACCATCCACCTCTAGCTGTTAGTAGTACATAGATAATAAACAGAAACGTTTTACAAGGGCTCTAAAAGCCAGATTCTGTAATATAGTATGCATACGTATAGTTTGTGGGTAGTTAGGAATATCATTATGGTACTTAGCTAGCATTAAGCGCTTGCTGCATTTAGGTTTTTAGTGGAATTAAACAGCACCCACCTCCAGCAGTCAGTAGTACATAGATAATAAACAGAAACGTTTCGCAAAGGCCCTGCAAGCTAGATTCTGTAATATAGTATGCATACATATAGTAGGTAGTCAGGAATAGCATTGCGCACTTAGTAAGGCGTGCTAGCCGCATTAAGGCTTTTTCTTGCATAAGCTAAGAAGGGGTTATATAAGAGGCAAGTCAACAAAGTAGTAAGATCTAAACAAAGTAGATTAAACAAGTGTATTATAAGGTCTAAGAAGCTTAATAGAGCTCTAAGCTAACTATATACTGTACAAGATAGAAGCTATGCCTAATAAGTGAATAGTGCAGTACATGGGTATGATATTGCGTGAGACACGTGCGACACTAACTACAGGATATAGAGCACAAAGGGGTAAGCAACCGCATGCTGCAAGAGCTAGGGTGGGTAGTAGTAGTGCGTGGAAACTAAGATAGTCCACAAAATAGTGAATTATCCCTCCGCAGTGTAGAAGACTTACTGCAGATGCGCAATAAGTTAATGTCTCTTTAGAAAACTCTAGCAGAGTTAATTAGAATAATATTCCACAGTTACAATAGCATATAAGTTAAGCATTGCTTAGGTATTATTAGGGAGAGATAATAGTAAGATCTATAAAATAATTAGCGTAGCCACAGTGTAAACCTATAGGCAGGAGATAGCTAAAGAGAAGAAAAGAAGGAGGGGGAGGGTAAGAGGGTAGAAGGAAGAGGAGGGGGGGTTTTAGTATAAGTACCAGTATGTATCGCTAAACCCCCTCTCTTTGTCCGCTCCTTAACATGTATATACGTAGTAGCACACGTGACAGGTAAATTCACTGTAATAGAGCATACATTATAATGTAAAATGCGCTAAACCCTATACAGGATACTCTTTTAAAATTAACGCAAAACAATTATTACATTTTTAGTTAGAGTTTTTATTTATAGTCCTAACGTGTAGCTAAACAGCTTAGCATGGGTCTAGCTAACGTGTAGGATAAGGAGATAGCTAGGGGGTAGAGGGGGGGTTTCGGTATAGGTACCTACTTGTCACCGCTAATGCACTGACCACATATAGGCTTAGCACGCGCGCTAGCCATAAACAACTATTTGCGACCTTATAAGCTCTTTTCACCTCTACAATCCACTACTCTCCGCTCCAGCAGCAGAAGCAGCAGCAGCGACGACAACGACGACAGGTGCAATTTCAGCAAATTTAAATAATTTTAACTAAAAGAGCAATTATAAGTTATTTGCAGGCCAGCGCTAACTAGCGCGGCGTACTGAAGTTCTAATTAGCTAATTCCAGCAGTGTGGCGTTTTCCCTAAGTCCCTTTAAGGCGGTACCTATCCTGAAAGCCCCCCACCCTCCCCTCCTCTCCATATCCTCCACCCCTATTTGCCACCTACTGCGGTGGAAACAACCTATTGCACTCCAACAAACCTGCCCAGGAACTAGCTAGAAACAGCCAAGTCTAATATTAGGGCTAGGCCCCTAAGATCTAGTAAGTGTTTTCTATATTTACTAGACTTTTTATTGCAGTATGCCTAGGCTAGAGCTAATAGAGGGGAAAGAGGAGGTTTAGCTTTATGTACTAGTACCTAAGGCTAAACCCTCTTCCCCTTTAGTACTTATCTCTATCCCCCCTCTAATTAGTGCTTATGCCTAACTCTTTACTCTAGTACATATCCTGCATATTTTATAACATTATTAAGTTCCTTAGTAAACTTATACCTGTTTAGGTTTAGGCTTAGCTAACATTATAACAGGGGTATAAATTAAGGTGCACCTTCTAGCTATAGTTAGGCAGAGCCTAGGGAGCAGTGTAGTTAGCTCTAAACCTACAGCCTTTTGCTATATCTAGACACTAATTCTATATCCTAGTTAGCTTCTCTAATTTACTATTCCTCTAAGTTTTAAGATTACTATAGAGTTAAACTAGATCCTGCTATAAACGCATTTTTTAAGAACAAATAGCTAGAGGAGTAAGCCTAGGCTAAAGCTATTAAAAAGTTTATTGCTAATAAGCTTACTAAATTAGACTAAAACTTAAAAGACATTAAAGTAGTTAGGCAGAACACTAAGACTAGCAAAATTATTCTATATACAGCTACATAAAGTATTACATAGTTAGCTTTGTATTTTAATGCAACCTAGGGTGAGCTTCTAGACGTGGTTAAGAGTAATTATAAATTTTATAAGGCAACTAGTTAACTCTAGCGCGCCTATTTTTCCTGCTTTAGCAACACTAAAGGACCTAACCTGCAGACAGTTCTTAACACTATTGCAGATAACTAACACTAGAGGACTTATTATTTTAAAGGCACACTAATAAGGTTCTATAATTTTAAAATGCTGTTAGAAGTTAAGATGTATGCTTTTATACTAAGAGTAGTTATGTTTAACCTTTTTAAACAAGCTAACAGGCTTTTTTACAGTTACAGTATTCTTAAGACCTTTGTCTCTAACTAGGCATAGAATTTTATTAAGTGTTTTAAGCAGCTTAGTAGCTAGGCTAAGAAACAAGCAGCTAACTCTAAGCCTTATAGTAGTAATTGCGTTACTGCAGATACTATTGCAGCAAATGCCTTAAATCCTAAGATCTTGCGTGTGGGAACTCTAGAGGCTTACGCTAGACTAACCTAGTTAAGGAGGAGTAGCTGCGCTAAGGCTGTAAAACAGATTAAGGCGCTTAGCAGTAAACAGGTCCCTAAGGAATACGCCGTCCACTCTACTAAGCTAGAAGAAGCACTTAATGTATTTAAGCCTAGTCTAGGTTCTAATTCTAATTCACATTCACATTTAAATTTAGATTTAAATTTAGATTTAGATTTAGATTTAGATTTAGATTTAGATTTAAATTTAAATTTAAATTCTAATTCTAGCACCACATTAGATAGATTAAGGGAGGACAAAGAGGAGGCACCTGCGCGCGATATCCCAGGCGCCAGAGACAGCAGTAGCAGGGTGGCGCGTCTGACTTTCTAGAAAGGACATAACTATAGTTAGAGTAGAGACTACACAAGGAAGAAGAGAAAAGCTGCTTTAGTAATGCTATTGTCCTTCTGCTGCCTAGATGCAAATAGAGACAAGAAAAACCTAAGGCAGATATAGTTTAAAAATAATAAGGTGTATAAAGGGGTTTACATTTAGAACCTACTTAACTATAAAGAAGTAGACTAGATAGATAACTACTGCTCTAACCTAAAGTTTAATCCTAGCAACATAATAAAAAATAAGACCCTAGAACACAAGCTTACCCTGCACACTAGCAGTAATGTTAAAGGAGAGACAAAGAAGCCTAGCTAATTAATAGATAAGCTGCTTAAGTTAGATTATGCTTAAGAGAGGGTTTTGCTATACATACTAGTACCTAACCTAAAAACCCCCCTAACACTTATTAATCTGCCGCAGACCTAGACTCAGACCTAGACCTAGACCTAGGTTCCTGTTCCTTCTTTAGGGCATAACAAGGTTTAGGCGTCTACTCCTACGCAAGGCTCTATTGCCTCTGCACTAGAAGCCTTATTAAGACTTAATGCTTATAACAAGAATAAAAAGGCTATGCTTAACATTGCACATTAGAATTAACTTATTTACATTTTATATATGCAGACTTTATACTTTTTAGCCTAATTTAGCAATAAGAAGATTAGCTAACATTTTAAAAATAAATATCTTAAGGGCGCGTTAGCATTTACTGCTTAGCTGCTAGCAGATTAAAAATATAAGGCTGCTTACACTATAGCCTAAGATAGTGCTAAACTAGTAAACGCACTCTAGACATAGATGCATAGTAAGGATAAAAAGAATCTACTAAATAAAAGTGTTATAAGCTTACTAAAGACTAATGCAGTGTTTTGCAAATGTAAGCATAAAGCATTAAAGCTTATGTTAAATCTAGTCTACTAGCCTTAGGACTATTAAGCAGCTCTAACTACTAATTTTGTCTACTATAGAAGCTATCCTTAACTGCTAGGAATAACATCTGCATAGACGCCTGCGTGGTAGCAGATTACAGGGGCTGCTGTAATTGCAAATAAATATAACACATTTATAAAGAACAACACTGCACTACATAGTGTGTGCTTAGTTAACTAAGTTAGCATTAGTAAAACTAACACTATCCTTCTTTTTTAAAATATTATAAGTTCTACTAACCTTATTTATTTAAAAGATTACTATAGGGTGCTAAAGACCCTAAAAAAAGGGACAGAGAGAAGAGAAAAAAAGGAAAAAGAGGGGGGGGATTTTAGATTAGGTACTAGTGTACTTAACCTAAAACACCCCCCTTTTTCCTCTCTTTCTCTCTCTCTCCTTCTTCTCTCTGTACTTATTTCTATTTTTTATGTGTTGCTTTTCTATCTAATTTAGACACTAATGCTTTTTAGTATCTTAACAGGAGAAAGATTAAGCTTTAGCAGCTATATAATAATAAAAATTAAAAGGCTTTTAAAAATTATTCTACACTTAAGCTGTTTATCTACGCTACTTAACCTTATCTATTTAAATAGGCTGCTATTAATGCTTAGAATTTTTTTAATAGATATTATGTTATTATTTATGCTAGTAACAAGTCTTACTTACTTAAGCAGATTAAGAGAGTTAAATATATTACTAGCACTCTTAAGCAAAACTATCTAATTTTTAACCCTAAGAATAAGACAAACTCTTAGGTTATTCTTATTACCTCTTATAGCATCTTGTACACTTAAAATAGTTCTACTGTGTATAAGGATTAGCTTTTTAAGCAATACACGCCTTTATAGTTAAAGAAGATAGATATTAACCTAAACATTAATTACTTTTATTTATCTAAAGAATAGAAAGGTTATCTAGCAGGCATGTTCTAAGCTAGCGCATTAGATAAAGGGCAGTAAGTGCTTGCAGATGTACTCTAGGTTGCTAAAGCTATGCTTATATTTCTAGGTATTATAAAACTTTTAACAGTATAGCTAGCTATGCTGTTTACTAGCTTAAGCTCCCTTAGACTATAATTATAACTGCTACGCTAATTCTCTAGAAATACTTAGATTTTAGAGGCCTACTTAGTCTAATCTAGCAAACTAAGGTTAATAAGTAAGCTAATAAACTTTTTAAAGCAAACAAGCTACACAATCTCTATAAAAAGTACACTAATAAGACACTAGTTAATCCTAACATTAGCTATCTCTGCTTTACATACTGCTGCTTTAATAAATTTATTACTAACAAGCTAGGCCCTACTAAATAAGGCAAACAAATTGCCTAGATCTAGTCTAAGGTGCTAATCTAATGTAATTATATATCTAAGTGTGTTATTAACTCTAAAGGCACTAAGTATATAATTAGAAACTTAATGCCTTATAGTTACTGCGTCTAGGTTTACCTAGAAAACAACTGCAGAAGTAAGGCTATCTACGCTAGGTATGCACTATAGTTTGTTAGTAAGATAATTAAGGATAAAGACAGTAATTGCCTGTTTCTAAACTTCTAAAATGTGTGTATACTAAACTTAATATCTATTAACTTTATGCTCTATTTTGCTAAATCTATTTATTCTGTTAAAGTTAATAATAAATTATCTTAAAAGACAGCAGAAGCTTTAATAAGAAAGGTCTATAATCTAGTTTTTAGGGAATATAATACACTCTTTGCGTTCTAAGATTATGTTAGCTAGATGTATAAACTTATGCGTAAGATTAAGGATAATGTAATTGCTGCTAGTGTTAAGAAGCTTATTATGTTGCTGCTTTCTAGCCCTAATAAACTCTGCAAGCCTAGAGCTAGCCTGCTCTTTGTCTAACCCTTCTTAAGCTAATTAGTGCAATTACGCGCGCTTTTTACAGCTATTGCTAACTAAATTATTAAGAGTAACAAAAAAGCCCTTATATTTGCACAGAATCCCTAGGAGCAGCAGCTGCTTGTTGTTATCCTATTGCTCCTTAATATTAAGGCTAACGCGCATATTTTTAGTAGTAATGTGCGGCATAAAGACAAGCTTGTACAGAAATTCTAGCAGCTATTAAGTTAGAACCTTACTAACAATTCCTACAGTGCTAGTGTGCTAGACAAGGACCTTAAGGTTCTAGTTATGTCCTACTATATAAATTCTAGACTTAACCTGCATTATAACTGCTGCAATATGCACGCTTTCTTGCCTACTCTGTCTTCTCCTATATAGATTTAAGCGTGTGGGTGAATTATGCGCTTTAGACAGACAAAAGACTGTCTTATTATTAAGTACTATGTTAAAAATACAAGTAACTACTGCTAGATAGCAAATGTAACTTTAAATACTTTTACTAGCATTTCTGCTTTAATTAATAGGTACAACAAGCAGGAGAGCAAAGTTTTTGTTAACATTAAGGGTGTTAAAGTTGTTAGTAATTAGATTAGTGTTAGGCAGGATATTCTTAATAATTTTATTATGTAGAACAACAAGCTGTACAACTTAAGTAATAAAGAAACTCCTAAAGGCGCTTATAAGTACAGTAAAAAGCTTAATTGTAATAAGGTCCTACTAAAACTCTTTAACACATAACACAGAGAGAATATTAGGGTTAGCACTAATAAAGGCAGCTTTACTTTAATAGCTACTACAGCTGCGCTTCTTAACAACCTAGAGACACTCACTCCTGCTAGGACTATAGCAGGAAGGATGCAACCTGTTACGCTAAAGGACACACAGTCTTTTTTAGAGCAATTAGGTTTGTCTAGGCAGCTAGCGCGCCTTAAAGAAGCACTAATTAATGTTAATGTTAAAATGCTAGATAATAACAAGTAGCCTTCTGCTACACCTAGCAAAATTAGTTATACTACTAAAGCTAGTAAGAAGAGGGCTAATGTAAAGAAAAGTAGTAAAAAGAAGCCTAGCAAGAAGAAGATAAGCAGTAATAAGCATAAACAGACAGCTAATAATAAGTTAAGCTCTAATACCTTTAAGCCCTAGCCTTAGCCCTAGTCTTGTTAAGCAGCTAATAATATGCCACCTACTAAGAACACAGAACTAGTTAAGCCTAGTAATAATAACCTAGCTAACTCTAACAATATAGCTAGTAGAAAGGTCAAGAAGTCTAGTAGTAGTGCAGGTTGAGGGGGGCGGGGTAGAGGCAGTAGATGCAATAAAGGCATTAGAGGCAGCACAGGCAAGAGCTAGTCCTAAATAATAAATTAGTTATGTAGCAGTGCGTAGGGACAGATTTAGGTTAAGTCTACCTTTAGTTTAGTATAAGTTTTTTTATCTAGTGTTAGTTACAGTAAGATACGCAAACATAATAGTCTAGCATAGTTATTACATTAACTTGTATGCATACTAAGATAGATTTCTATATTAAATACTTCCTTCTTAGATGCATTATGCTATAGGAATTTACAAAATAGCTTGCAACAAACGTTCTAATAAGTAATGTAATAGCAGAAGATGTTAAGTTGCAGGGAAGATACAGGTTATGTATGCTAATATTGCCTAATTATGTCTAACCTTAACCTAGTTCTATGTAATTTCTAGTAAGGTGGGCGTACAGTGTAGACTGTGGAACTATCCTAAGGAGCTAAGGGAGGGGGGTTTTTAGCATAAGTACTAGTACCTATCTGTAAACCCCTCTATCCCCCTCCCATGCTACTCTTATATAAAAAAAAACATAGCATAAAGAAAAGTATAGCATAAAATAAAAAACAGTATAAAGAAAAACATAGTATAAAAAGAATATAGCGTAAAGAAAATATAGTATATAAAGAATATAGTAAAAAGATAATATAGAAAAAAGCATAGTATAAAAATAAATATAGTTTAATAAAAAATATAGCAGAGAAAAAAAAAAGAAAAAAAAATAGAGTACATAAGTATAGTGTTAGTTAACCTAGGTTTAATTAAACAAACGTACGCCTAAGAGGCGTACTAAGAGGTAAGCAGGCAAAGATCTTCTTGTTATTAACTACTGCCCTGTCTCTTCGTACAAAGAAAGAGGGCTCTTAAGTACACATAGCCTCTAACGCACAGGCTAGATAGCTAACGTTTCAGGCAACCTTATTTAGCCGTACGCGTGTACGGACACAGCTGTACTTACGTACAGACATATAGTGTAAAAAGAATTAAAAGATAAAATATATAAAATAAAAAAAAATTAAAATATAAATAAAATACAGTATAAAAACAGTAGAGTATAAAAAAAGTATAAAATAAAGATAAATATAAGTTAAAAAGTAAAGTAAGAAAATAAAAGTAAGTATAAATAAAATATTAGTATAAAAAAGTATAGTATAAAAAATGTAGTATAAAGAAAACATTATTATAAAAAAAATAGTATAAAAAAAATATAGCATAAAGAAATATATAGTTATAAAAAAGTTAAATATAAAATAAAATATTATAAAA
>NW_022985222.1:4685-14735 GCF_010093535.1 Lindgomyces ingoldianus | reverse complement strand
ATATATAGAAAAATATAGCATAGAAATAAATATAAGTAATATAAATAAAAGTAAGTATAGTATAAAAAGTATTACATAAAATAGTAGAAAAAAAAACATTATATAATAAAAAAATAGTGTTAAAAAAGTTAAAAAAATATATAGTAAAGAAAACATAGTAGATAAAAAAGCTATCTCCCTGCAACTGCTGCAGGTTAGGCCTTGTTTGTCTTAATTAGGCATTGCGCTGGATCTAACCCCCTTTTCGCTCCTCTTTTTAGCCTAGATTAGTGGACTTGACCATGGCGCTACCTATTACAGTATAGCGTATAATTGCTCCTTTGTGTGAAAGATAGCTGCTTCCTCTCTTGTTCCCCTAGCTATTGCTAAGACGCAGGTGCGAATGTAAAGAGTAAGAGGAACCTATCTAGAGCGCATCTTTTTTAACAATATCTACTGCAATGCCTATCTCCCTGCGACTGCTGCGGATCAGGCCTTGTTCGTCTCGATTGGGCATCGCGCTGGATCCGACCCCCTTTTCGCTCCTCTTTTTGGCCTAGATCGGCGGACTTGACCATGGCGCCACCTATTACGGTATCTGATATATGGCCACGGATCGCTAACAACTAGAATCTGTCAAACAGAACCCCTAGAATCTGTCCCCTATCCTGTGCCTAGATCCTATTATAATAGTAGGCAAACTTTTAGGCTTTAACCTAAACTTGCCCCCGCTAGTGTTTTTTTTGCAAAAATGTACAGATGTGGTGGTGTTTTGCTGCAACTTTAACTGCGCGGTGGATTTTGATTTTCCTGCGCGCGCAGGCATCGCGCGCGCATTGCCGCACCAGCTACCAGCGCCCCGCCTGCAGACTACCACCTAACCTAGCGACTATAACAACAACTATGACTAACAACACAGCTCTCTACTTCCTAGCTGTGCTTATGGCATTAATTCTCTAGCGCAGCGACAGCGCTGTTAATTTTATTATTCCTTTTGCTAGGAAACGTGCGCAGGCTCTGCAGTTCGCACCCTAGCGACAAGCCTGCGCCTGTAGACTATAACAATAAAACCACAACAACTACAATAATTACTAACATAATAGGTTTCTCTACCTTCTAGCTGTGCCTAGGACATTAATACCTTAACCTAGCAACTACGCAGTAGATTTTGATTTTCCTTTGCAGCAACGCGCGCAGACTCTGCAGTTCGCACAGCAGCTACTAGCCCCGGCTGTCGACCACGACTTTAACTACCACCACCGCAACAGGTTTCCCCACTTCCTAGCTCTGCTTAGGGCATTAACGCTTTAGCCTAGCAACTGTTAATTATAAGTTTTCCTTTGCAGGGATGTGCGCACTAGCTCTGCTATTAGCACAGCAGCTACTAGCCCTGACTGTTGACCACGACTTTAACTACCACTATCACCGCAACTATGACTACTACTACCACCACTACTACTACTAACGCAACAGGTTTCCCTACTTTCTAGCTCTGCTTAGGGCATTAACACTTTAGCCTAGCAACTGTTAATTGTAAGTTTTCCTTTGCAGGGATGCGCGCACTAGCTCTGCCATTAGCGCGGCAGCTACTAGCCCTGACTGTCGACCACGACTTTAACTACCACCATCACCGTAACTACAACTACCACCACCACCACCACTACTAACGCAACAGGTTTCCCTACTTCCTAGCTCTGCTTAGGGCATTAACGCTCTAGCCTAGCTACTGTGCATTTAATTATAAGTTTTCCTTTGTAGGATGCGCGCACTGCTATTAGCGCAGCAGCTACTAGCCTAGACTGTTAACTACAACTTTAACTACTACTATTACTGCAACTACAACTACTACTACTACTAACGCAATAGGTTTCTCTACTTCTTAGTTATGCTTAGGGCATTAACGCTTTAGCCTAGTAACTGTGCAGTTAATTGTAGGTTTTCCTTTGCAAGGATGCGCGCACTAGCTCTGCTGTTAGCGCAGCAGCTACTAGCCCTGGCTGTTAACCACGACTGCAACTACTGTCACACGTGTCTCACGCGATATTATACCCATGTACTGCACTATTTACTCATTAGGCATAGCTCCTCTTTTGTACAGTATATAGTTAGCCTAGAGCTCTATTAAGCTCCTTAGACCTTATAATACACTTGTTTAATCTACTTTATTTAGATCTTGCTCTCTTGTTAAGTTGTTTGCTATATGCCCTCTTCTTAGCTTATGCAAGACTAGCAGTAATAACAGCAACATTACTACTTAATAACACTAACATCACTCTATCTAGTAGTATCTACTGCCGCAGGACAAAGGTAGACATAATAAAGGACGCACGCAAGCTCTTCTGCTAGAAGGGCTGGTAAAAGGAGCTAGCGTTAGCGTTGTAGGAAGCCTTAGGTGACCCTAGCAGCAAAAGGGTTAAGCTAGAGGACGCGCTGCTTAACATGCTAGTGTTATTTATCTTTAAGCTAGTAAGTAATTAGCTGTTTAGTAGCAGGTTTGTCTACTTTCTAGCTGTACTTAGCATTAATGCCACAGCCTAGCGACTGCGCAGGGCAAAACACTACTTATACATGCTTGCTGGCGTAGCATACTGCATACACGTGTTAGGCGTTAAGAAGCTGCTTTTGTTAGCTAAGCGTAGTAAGCAGACTAACAAGGACTGTAAGCGCTTTTTAGCTAAGAGACTAAAGTATCTAGCTAATAGTTTATATAGTTTAATAAGCTAAGTAATTAGCTTACTAGCGTATAGAAAGCATGTTGCGTTAACAGACAGCAACTTAGGCAGCGTGTACTAGTCTAAGGACAAGAAGATCTTCTACTTAAACAGCTAACCTATCTACATTAGCTAGTTCTGCAAGATGGCTTAGGACATAGTAGTTAAAGTAGAGAAGATGTTATAGCAGGAGCTAATATAGCTTAAAGAGGCTAAAGAGCAGTTTTCTATTAATCTAGCGCACGTAGTGGACAAAGTCACTTTTACGCAGCAAGGCTAGTAGTTTGCAGAGCAGCGCGAGAACAGTCTAGCAGACAAGCTATACTAGATGCTAACCTAGGTTAAGCAGAGTGCGCAAGGCTGTAGGCTAAAGCATTATAGAAAGTAGCATATTAAGCAAGTTAAGTAGTACTTATGTTAAGTTAACTGCTTTTTAACGCTGCTCTTAGTGTGCGTGCACATGACGTCTAGACAGCTGGGTTAAGGGCTAGAGATCTTGTTAATAAGGTTTTGTAACAGGCTGCTGCAGGACTGCAATATCTTTGTAGCAGACAGCTAAATTATAACTGTTGTCTGCTATTACAAGTCTTAGTTGCAGTGGGATAGACTAAAGGTGGTTCCGCGTTTTCTTCTGCTGCGGCTAGGGCAGGTTATGGCCATCTACTTAGTATACTTGTGGCTATTCTAGGAGTATCTCTAGGTGCAGGTGCTTAGCAAAGGACGCATTAACTACATCTAAGCAAATAAGTAAGGGCTGTAGTTAACAGACTATCTAACATAGGCGCTAAAGTAAAAGACAGGCAAAAGACTAGGCGTTAAGCTACACACACAGGACTACTAGCACACAGCTGTTAGCATTAGGTAAGTTGCAGTTAAGCACTTGTTTAGTAAAGAGTATTAGGATAATGTTAAGGAGATTAAAGAAGCTAAGGTAGACAAAGAAAGCAAGGACTTAGTAAAGCTATAAAACTTACAGACAATAGTTATAGGCTTAGTAAACTATAGTGTGCTAATTAACATTGTTAAGCATCTTAGCTTGCGCTTTATTAAGGCGTTTTAACCTCTTAGCATAATGTGGCACTGCTTCTTAGGACTTAATAGTAGGTTTAGAGTAGTGCAGCAAGAGGAGGAAGTAGAAAGGGGACGTAAGAAAAAGAAAAAGGAGAAGGAAAATAAAAGGGAATTAGGCTGTTATAGAACAAAGTAAACGCAAAAGTAAAACATTAGCAGTAAGAGCAAGAAGAAAGAGCTAGGACTACAGCCTTAGAGGATTTGCGTGCAAAACAATTAAGACAAAGCTATTAAGAAGGCAATGCAGCAGGTGGTTAGGCAACAGGAGATTAGCTTTTAGTCTGTGAAGCAAGAGCAGGCATTGCATGCTGTACTTAACAGTCAGACGCCGCTTGTGGTTATGCTTCTAACAGGCAGAGGCAAGAGCTTGCTGTTTACTGTGCTAGCGTGCATAGACAATGCTAGCGTTACTATAGTTATTGTTCTGTATTAAGAGCTTATTAACAACACAGTAGACTGTATGCAGAAGTGCGGAATTAACTGCATTAAGTAGAAGCATGGCGAGACTAACCTAGCTGCTGTAGTTGTGGTTAGCGCTAATGCTGCAGGCAATATCACAAGCAAAGGGAACTTCTTAGGGTACGCAACTATGCTAAGCACAAAGGGGATGCTGCGGCGGGTGGTAGTAGACAAGTGTCATCTTATCTTCACAGCGAGCCACTGGCGGCAGAAGCTGGCGAAACTGAAGAATCTGCGGTTGCTACTGTGCCTGATAGTACTGCTCACGGCGACGCTTCCGCCATCACGAGAGTGCGAACTGGAGGCTGGCATGCTGGTTCGGTGTGCAACGTACGTGCGCGCTAGCACTGTCTGGCCGAACACGCGATACTTTGTGTTGTGGTGTTAAGCTGGCAAGCTAGAGGAGACAGCGCTCGCGGTAGGCTCACGGCGGCAGTTGTCGTTGCTTGCGACAGGAGAGAAGGGCGTGGTGTACTGCCGCAGCAAGGAACAGTGTTAGAGGATAGCAGAAGAGCTTAGATGCGAATACTATTACGCTAACGTCCCTAATCGCGCTGAACAGGTAAAGCAGTGGCTTGGCTCTGGTGGGCTAATTGTGGCTACGTTAGCGTTAGGGACAGGGGTTGATTACCCCGGGGTGGTGTATATACTACACGTGGGGATGCCGTGGAGCATGATCGACTTCGCGCAAGAGAGCGGGCGTGGAGGGCGGGCCAGGGAGGAGGTTGACTTAGTTATTATTGTAGAGCGTAGATCTGTGGAACAGGAGATGCTTAAGCACAGCAACAACTTATGCGTGCAGGCCATGGGGTTGTTTTTAACAGGCCGCAGGTGCTGACGAGCGCTAATAAGCATGTACATAGACAGCAAGGCTGTGGCGTGCAACAACATTAAGTCTGCTAGATGTAACTAGTGTGGAGAGAGAGTCTGTAAGTTTAAGCGTTCACAGCGGGGGACAAGCACTAAGTAGCAACAGGTTTAAGAGATGATGGACAAGGTGCGGGCAGGATGCGCTATATGCTAGGTGCTAGACAACTTGGGGCGGGACAAGTGGCAGACACACAAGACAATGAAGTGTACAGCACAGGCAGGCGTGCATAGGGTTGACATAGACTATTTTTAAAAGGGTATACGCAACAACAGCATTAAGAACAGTTGTTAACGCTGCTCTGTTAGTTAGAGGTATTGCGCTACAGGCAGGGACGTTACAGCAAAGTGTTAATAGCCGAATGTAGTAGTACCGCTGGTACGAGCAGCTGCTGTTGGGGATGGCTGGGCAGTTGGGATTATCCAACAGTGCGGATACTGCGGAAAGCTAGGCGGAGACTAGAGAGAGTATGCAGCGTGGTTAGGGAAGCGGCATAGGTATTAGGTATAGGGCGAGTATTTTAGTAATATGTTTGTAGTAGCAATTAGACTTATTAGGTATAAACTAAAGTAGAATAGCTACTAATATAGTAACGTACCTAACGGGTTGGCCGGCCACACGGGTTGGCCGGCCACTTTTGCCAAGCCCCCACCAAACTCTACCTATCTACATAATGCCTTAACAACAACACTAGATTAAATCTTCTAAAGAACGTTAGATACAGCTTGCTCTTTAGGCTCTTAAACAAGACTTAAAACTCTCCTTGGAACGCGCTGCAGCTATCTATAATGTCTCTCACACAACACTAAGCAATTAACGCGCTGGACGGCCTTCACAAGCAGAATGCTGGCCTAAATCAAGGAATCTAACTAAGCTTAAGGAGGAGGTAGTTGTTAAGTACATACTTAAGCTTATTACGCGCGGATTTCCCCCTAGGCTCGCAGCTGTAGCTGATATGGCTAATTCCTTGCCCGCAGAGCGCAATCTAGGCCAGGTTAGCTTAAACTGGACCAGTATGTGGGTTAAGCACTGCCCTAAGTTCACAATAAAGTTTAATTGCAAGTACAATTACAAGAGAGCGCTCTGTGAGGATCTAGAGGTTATCTAGGGCTAGTTTCGCCTAGTAGCTAACATAAAAGCTAAGTACAGTATCTAGGATAAAGACAGGTATAACTTTGACAAGTTAGGCTTTATAATAGGCTAGATATTAACTAGAGCAGTTGTTACAGCTTTAGAGAGACAAGGACAGCCAAAGGCAATACAGCAAGGCAATAGGGAGTGGACAACAGTCATCTAGGGCATCAACGCGACAGGGTGGGCTATGAGATCACAGAGCTTTAAGCAGCAAATAAGGCTGCCACGCGACGTAGATCGCATAAAAGGAAGCAGATTTAGGCAGAAAGGACCTTAATAGTTAAGGATAGGGCTTGTCTAACTGCTCTAAAGGAGTTTAGAGCGCGTAGTGATAGGAAGAAGCTAAAGACGCAGGTGCGCGCTGAAGGAGGTAAGCCAAGTTAAAGGCGATGCAGGCGGTGCAATTAGACTGGGCATAACTTGCGTACGTGTAAGCAAGTAGCAGAAGTAGACTCTAAATAATATCTTGTGTTGTATTACTCTATACAGGGCCAAAGTGGGCTGTTTTGCGAGAGAATGGGGTGGTTTTAGTGGGGGCTTGGCAAAAGTGGCCGGCCAACCCGTGTGGCCGGCCAACCCGTTAGGTACGTTAATTATTTTCTTATATATACTAGCTATTTTTCTACTAATACAAGTTTCTTTAAATCTATGCTAGTAACTATAGTAAATAATAATAAATTATAATACTATTAACTAAAGTTTCTAAAACTATAATTAAATATAGTAAAGAGAAGAAAAAGAGAGTAAAAGAGAGTAAAAGAAAGTAATCTAAGCTTCTACAGAAGTTGCGTAAAGCGCTAGCTTTGTAATAGGGCGGATAACTCTCTTAGAATAAAGTGCTTGCTAAAACTTAGAGTTTATGTTAAGCTTAAGAAGAAGGAGGACAACTAGAGGGCGGGGTTAGAGGGGGGGGGGGGTATTCAGTATAAGTACCTGACTACAGGATACCTAAAGCGAAGGAGGGGGTACAGGGTAGTAGGTTAGTAGGCATTAGATTTAAACAAGTTAACAATTTAGGTTATAGCAGAGCAAGAGTTAGAAAGACTCTAATAAATCTTAAAGATTAACTATAATCTATAAAAGGTTATAAATTAGGCTAACTATATACTTCTAGGTAATCTATAGATTTGCTAAGTCTTAATCTATAAAGTAAATTCTAGAATATACAAGTAAATTATAATAGGCTATAGTAAATTAAAGCTAAATAAAGTAAACAATAGTAAATTACTATAAAGTAGAGTAAATACTAAAGAATTTAAATATATTATAATAGTATAACTATAGTAACTTTTACTTAGCTAGAGTAAATTAAGAAGATAGTAGTAGATTATAGTAGATTATAGTATAATATAGTAGATTATAGTATATTATAGTAAACTATAGTATATTTTAGTAAATTATAGTATATTATAGTAAACTAGAGTATATTATAGTAAAGTATTATACATTATAATAAAATATAATAAAATATAATAAAATGTTAAAAAATGTATAAAAATATAAAAAACTATTAAAATAATTATAAAATTTAAATTAAGTATAGCTATTAAAGTAAGTTAAAGTATAAAATAAAAAATATATATTAAAAAAAGCTATAAAATAAAATAAATATAAAATAAAAAAGTTATAGTATAAAAAAATAAAGTAAAAAGACAACTATAGGTATAAAATAAAGTGTAGTATAAAATAAATAAAAGTAAAAAAAAAATATAATAAAAAAATATAATAAAAAAATATTATAAAAAAATATTAAAAAAAAATATTATATAAAAATATTATATAAAAACAAGTATAGAGAAAGATAGAGTATAAAGAAATATATAGTATAAAAAAATAAATAGTATTAAAAAAGTTATAGATAAAAAAAATATTATAAAAAAAATTATAGTATATAAAATTATAGAAGAAAGTATAGTTTAAAAAAAAGTATAGTATAAATAAAAACATAGCATAGAAACATATAGCATAAAATACTACAACAGTTCATAAATGATCTGTAAAAGCAAAGCTTGCTTAGAGCAATAGTTAGTACAATAAGGTAGGTTATTTAGGTTAAAGAATAGTTATAGCATAATGCTTAGCAAATTAGTATTAGACAGGTAATAGACACATAATAACAATATTTAACTATAGCATGTAACTAATTACAGTCTGTAACTAAGCATAGCTAATACTAATCTCTAACACACTAATATAGCTAATGCTAATCTCTAACACACTAATATAGCTAATGCTAATCCTTAACACACTAATATAGCTAATGCTATTTCCTAACACACTAATATAGCTTAAAAAGTAGAATAAACATAACTAACTATAATTTAAATATATTTTATATAACATATACTAGAGTAAACTACATGTAAATTAATATAAAAATGTATGTATATTAAGTATACATTATTTTAAAAAAGAATATAAGAAATATATAAAGTAATAATAAATAGTGTTACTAAAGTTTATTTAAAAAATTATAACTAACTAGTGTGTTTTAAAAAAAAGATTTTACTTAACTTTATATTTTATAAACTTAAATATATTAAGTATAGTAAGTGTTACTAATAACTTACTTTATTTTTAGTAATACTATAAAGATAGTAAAATTATTACTTTTTATATTTTTTTTACTTATTACACTTTTTATAGCTATATAATATAGGTTATTTTACATTTTTAAAAAAGTATATAGGCGCTAAGCTAAAAACTTTATACATAGCTAAATTACTTATTATAATAGCTAGCTAATTTTTAGCTTTAATTAAGTTAGTAAAATTTATTTTTTAAAAACTAAAGGTTTATATAAATTTAAGATTAGTTATTTAGAAATTAGTTAATTATTAGCTGTAATTAAGAGAATATGTTTTAGCTCTAGCTTTTAACGCGTTTCTACTCTTATAATTATAACTAGGTTAGCATAGTTAACTACGTAGCCTTCTCTTGCTTATAGAGGTTTAGGCTAGGCTAGAGATAACTGCTAGTGCTAGTGCTTACCCTAGCATTACCTATATATATATTATACTATGTAAGAATACTTAGCTTAAGTATTCTTGTGTGTACTTTTTAGTACAGTAGGAAAAGTTGTATAGTATTAGCTTAGCAGGTAGAGTGCCTACTTTATTATAATAATAGTCTTTCTTTTCTTTGCACCTTACATTCTCTAGCGTTGCACCTGTTCCTTTTACTACCTAATACTGCTACACTATGCTTAATACTGCTACTTAATATCTTTAATTTAATTATTTTAGCATTAAAGCTTTAGTTATAGAGCAATAGCTTGTATAGTTTATTGCCTCTACAGGAATTTCTTAGAGTGCTAGGGAGCTCTAGCGCTGCTTTTACCTCTGCCTCTACCTCTCTATTAAGGCAAATATTAATGTAGTACATGTAATACCTTAATAAGCTGTTTTGTATGCATAACTGCTAGTTTAGCTTCTTTAACTGCTGTTTAAATATAATAGGCTAATGCTTAGAGGTGTTAGTAAGAGATTACCTAGTAGTGTTAGGAAGTGCATAAAGTAAATTGCAGCAAATTATAGCTAACTATAGCAAATTGCGGCAAACTATGGCAAATTGTAGCAAACTACAGCAAATTGCGGCAAACTATAGCGAACTAAAGCAAACTACAGCAAATTGCAGCAAACTACAGCAAATTGCAGCAAACTATAGCAAATTGCAGCAAACTACAGTAGATTACAGCAGCAGGCAACAATCCCTAGTAGATATTAGTTGTGTTGCAAGTAGCTCTACGTATAGAGAGGGTTCTAGGGGGGTAATGCCTCTAGAAAAAAAAGCCTTACAAAGGGTAGCAATAATTGCACATAAGCTAGT